>NW_027720671.1:0-5372 GCF_054177405.1 Leptonychotes weddellii | reverse complement strand
GCTGCCCCATTTTCCCAACACCATTTGTTGAAGAGACTGTCTTTTTTCCATTAGACATTCTTTCCTGCTTTGTTGAAGATCAGTTGACCATAGAGTTGAGGGTCCATTTCTGGGCTCTCTATTCTGTTCCATTGATCTATGTGTCTGTTTTTGTGCCAGTACCATACTGTCTTGATGATGACAGCTTTGTAATAGAGCTGGAAGTCCGGAATTGTGATGCCGCCAGCTTTGCTTTTCCTTTTCAACATTCCTCTGGCTATGCGGGGTCTTTTCTGGTTCCATACAAATTTTAGGATTTGTTCCATTTCTTTGAAAAAAGTGGATGGTGATTTTGATAGGGATTGCATTAAATGTGTAGATTGCTCTAGGTAACATAGACATTTTCACAATGTTTGTTCTTCCAATCTGTGAGCATGGAACGTTTTTCCATTTCTTTGTGTCTTCCTCAATTTCTTTCATGAGTATTCTATAGTTTTCTGAGTACAGATTCTTTGCCTCTTTGGTTAGATTTATTCCTAGGTATCTTATGGTTTGGGGTGCAGTTGTAAATGGGATCGATTCCTTAATTTCTCTTTCTTCTGTCTTGTTGTTGATGTATAGAAATGCAACTAATTTCTGTGCATTGATTTTATATCCTGCCACTTTATTGAATTCCTATATGAGTTCTAGCAGTTTTAGGGTGGAGTCTTTTGGGTTTTCCACATAAGGTATCATGTCATCTGCAAAGAATGAGAGTTTGACTTCTTCTTTGCCGGTTCGGAAGCCTTTTATTTCTTTTTGTTGTCTGATTGGTGAGGCTAGGACTTCTAATACTATGTTGAATAGCAGTGGTGATAGTGGACATCCCTGTCGTGTTCCTGTCACTATTGCTTTATCTTGATGGCCGTCAAAATACAATACATAGGTTACCTGAGATTTAAAAAAATACCTGAAATCTTGCTTCCTAGGAGATTTTACAAAAATGACAAATATAAATGTTAATAGAGATACCTTCTAGTTTCCAAGTATTCTCAAATCATTTCAAGTGTGTGTGTGTATGTATGTGTATGCGTGTGTGTGACATACGTGCAGAGTTATTCTACAGGGAAAATATCCTGACACTCTCCCCAAGCAGCCCAGAGATGGGATGATAACCTATGCTAAATTATGACTCAGACTAAGTTTCCACATTCTGTCTGCAGATATACTTGTCACTTGGGGTTTGAATAATTCACAGTAGCAGTTTTATAGAAGCCTTTAAAATCTGAGTAACAAGAGGATAGTATGGATTTTTAGAGCAGCACTTGATAGCTAGCCCTGTTTCCTATCGCTGTGTCTTCTCCTCCCAAATGCCTCTTGTAGGAAATTCACATGTTTGAAAATACTTCTTTTTTTTTTTTTAAAGATTTTATTTATTTATTTGACAGAGAGAGAGATAGCGAGAGCAGGAACACAAGCAGGGGGAGGAGAGGGAGAAGCAGGCTTCCCAGCGAGCAGGGAGCCCGATGCGGGGCTCGATCCCAGGACCCTGGGATCATGACCTGAGCCAAAGGCAGATGCTTAATGACTGAGCCACCCAGGCGCTCCTGAAAATACTTCTTGATTAAATTAAAACCTAATTTATAAACTGAAGTTACTTGAAAAAGCTAGCTCTTGACTCTGAATAGACCCAGCAGAAGTATTCTTCAAATTTAAAAAGTAGTGAAAAAAAAAAAAAGTAGTGAATACTTGAAATTCACTAAGAGTAGATCTTAAATGCTCTCACCACACACACACCCATGTAACTATGTGAGGTATGGATATGTTAATTAGCTTCATTGTGATAGTCACTTTACAATGTATACATATATCAAATCATCCCATTGTATACTTTAAATATATATGGTTTCTACTTGTCAATTATACCTTAGTAAAGCTATAAAACATTTTTTAATAAAAAATTTAAAAAGTATAAAATAATATGCTTGGAAAACGGAAAGGCTTCAAGTCAAGGAACTCTGTAGCTCTTTCCAAATCTCTTTTGTGTGTATGTAAATGTGTGTTTACAGATGTGTGCACGCCCATGCATGCATTTGTAACTTCAGGGAGGGCAAAGCAGTAATAAAAGAGGCAGCCTGAACATTTATGCAAGTTAGGGAATGAAAAATTCCTAGTTAGCGTAGCAACTGCTAGATCAAATAGCATGGGGGCAAGGAGATACAAGCAATGTAAGTAAATACTCTTGTTTTTTCACGTTTTGTACATTCCTTGGTGTTTTTAGAGAGGTACACGTTTGGTCTCTGCCGTAACCATCTCAGAAACCTCATTTCACAGTTTGAAAGCAGACTGGGAGAAAGGTAGGATTGTGTCACTCCTGGTTCACTGTAGACCCATAGAAGGTTGGTATTAAAATACATCAAAGGAATTTAAAATGCAATGAAATATTGCTAACTCTTTGAGAGGCAAACAAACAAAATTAGAAGGTAAAAAAAAGAGAGACTTGGTTAAAATAAGACAAAAATAAAAATCGTTGCACAGTATTGGTCTTTCTCCTTTTTTTTCTGGGGTGGGGCTGGGGGTGTGGGGGTGTGAAGTACTTCAGGGATAATACAAAAACATTTTCTATTTTTCTGAGTATCAACTTGCACTTGGGGTACCAAAGAGGATTGAAATCATCATAAACAAACCTGCCTAGGTAAGATCCTTACTCCATAAACTGTGACTCATTGAAGATTGAAAGCTCGTGTCTATTCTTTACCAAGTATGAATTCTCCCAAAGGCTTGTCTACATACACTTACAAACTGGCTGTTGTTGATGAACCTCTTTGTCTTTTCCGCTTGTCATTTCCAGGTGAATTCCCTGTAGTACAAAACCTTTCATTTAAAGCTGAAAATTTCCAAAGAACTGGAAGCCTGGAGCTGGTACAACTTCGGATTTGCACCGATTTGGTTTGGGTGCGTGAACTGGGGAAACATTTCAAATCATCCACAATTGCCTTCTCTACTGGATTCAGGTCCACAAATATTGATTGAAAGCCTAGTGCTAGACACTGGGGATAAAAGTCCAAATAAAAATGGGGATTACCCTCAAAGAATAAATTCTTTACAGGAGAGATATAAATCTGCATTTTTTAAAATTTTATTTTATTATGTTATGTTAATCGCCATACATTACATCATTAGTTTTTGATGTCGTGTTCCATGATTCATTGTTTGCGTATAACACCCAGTGCTCCATTCAATACGTGCCCTCTTTAATACCCATCACCAGGCTGACCCATCCCCCCACCCCCTCCCCTCTAGAACCCTCAGTTTGTTTCTCAAAGTCCATATTTTTTTAAGGAGTGGTTTGGAGCGAGGCTGCGGATAGTGGTTCATTAATGAACTTAGCCGGTATAAATAACTAGGCCACTTTCTTGTTACTTCTAGGAGTTCAAGGCAATAAGATCCAACATTTTTTTAGTTTGTCATTATTTGGGAATTGCATTTCTCAATCCTCCTCAGGACATTCTGAACTCAGAAAAACAATTCCAAATATTTAATGACTTGACATGAAATATAACTATGATACCCTGAGAGCAGAGATACTTCTAGCTGGATATGCTAGATCAGCCATCTGTCCCATATCAACGCTATTTCATGAAGAGTAAATTTTTAGAAGTTCTATCCACGTGAGTATTTTTAGAACATAAAAGAACAGAATGATTCTTGGCATTGATAGGCACGTTCAATCAGAGTAAAAAAAGCTACTGAAAGCTTCCTGGGTAATCGATTGTTATCTGCTATAAAATGGCAACAATTTCCCAAAAAGTGTTCAACACTCAAAAGTATGGATGTTGCTGAATTGGGGAGGGGGGTGGTGCTAGAAGAATTTCAGAGCTAGAAGAAATCTTAAGATCTCTAATCTCCTAACCTTATAGATGAGAAAAGTCAAGCTCAGAGGGGTAATGTGATTCACTAAATTTGTACTCAATATATTTAATTTGGAGGAAATTTGTTAACAGAATTTCAATTCCTCCAGAATACAATGGATTTTTTAAAAATGTCGGTAACAAAATAGTAAATTAATTGAAGAAAAATTTTATATGTGATAGGTAATCAAGAAATTTCACTTTTACATTATAAAAATAAATCCCAGCTATGTTAAAGACTTGAGTGAAAAGTTCAACTCTAAAGGAAATAGAGAAAATAAAATTGAATATCTGGCCACAGAATGGGGAAGGACTTTTTTATTTTAAGGGTATTTTTAAAAATTAAAAAATGTAGAGTGCCTGGGTGGCTTAGTCGTCAAGCGTCTGCCTTCAGCTCAGGTCATGATCCCAGTGTCCTGGGATCGAGCCTCGCATCAGGCTCCCTGCTTGGCGGAGAGCCTGCTTCTCCCTCTCCCACTCCCCCTGCTTGTGTTCCCTCTCTCACTGTCTCTCTCTCTGTCAAATAAATAAGTAAAATCTTAAAAAAAAAAAAAAAAAAAAGAGATCCCGGTTCAGCAGAGAGTCTGCTTCTACCCACTCCCTCTTTCTGTGCCCCTCCCCCGTTCACATGCTCTCTCACGAACTCTCTATATAAAAATAAATAAATCTTAAAAAAAATTTAAAAATGTGAAGCAACAGTTTTGCGTATATATATATATATACACACACATATACATACATACATATATGTAAAGAAATAAGAAACAAATGGGGGAAAACTACATGCAACAAACAGGATTTATACCCTTAATAATATAAAGAGCTTATTCAGATCAATGAGGAAAACTCCAATGGAAAAATGGGCAAAGGAGGTGAATGGGTTATTTACAGAAGAAAGATAATGGATTGATAGAAATTGCAAATATCCAACCTCACAAGAAATATAAATTTGAACAAGATAATACTTCCCCCCATCAACCTAAAAAAAAATAATTAATTTCTCCCCCTGAGAATCATAATGCTCAATGAAGGTAAGGGTGAGAGCATTACAAAGCAAGTACTTTCATGTATTGCTGATGTAAGTGAAAACTGGCACAAGCTTTATGGAAAGTAACTGAGCAAAAACATAAAAGAGATTAAAACAGTTCAAACCTATAAGTAGAAATTACTCAGCTAGGAATTTATCCTTAAGAAATATAAAATTAGGTAAAAATTTTTCTAGACATATGCATGTCAGATCATTTGTAACAGCAAAATCTTATAAACGTATTTTTGCCCAAATGGAAGGGTGATTAAGCAAAGTATGCCATGAAAACATAAGGAAAGACTCATAATGTATATACTGATATGGGTAAGGGAGGGGGAATCATGCTTAGTTTTCACCAAATTTTTCTTCCTTGTAGCTTTCTATTATTACTAAGTTCTCTGCAAAATGCATGTATTACTTCTACAAGTAGTAGAACAATTTTAAACAACAAAAAAAATCTTTCACAGAAATGTGCT
>NW_027720670.1:0-320 GCF_054177405.1 Leptonychotes weddellii | reverse complement strand
GCAAAAGTAGAGTTATCTTGAGATGGGCACTATGTCATTGTCATGGCAAAGAGACAGGGGGACTGAAGTTCCAATGACCAGATAAGGTCGCAGCCATGGCTGCCTGGTCTGGAGGCAAACGGGCAGAGGTTGCTAGCTCCATCCAATAAGTATGTCCTGGAGAGACTGTGGAGGAATTATCAGTTATGGGGGCTGACATCAGGAAGAAGAAGGAGACAGAACTTGAGGAACCTTGTCCATAAGGAGTCTGCCCTCAACTCTATGTGTGTTTTGGGGGCAGGGTCCAGCCTGGGTCAGGGGGCAGCTTAGGGTCAGGTAAT
>NW_027720669.1:0-320 GCF_054177405.1 Leptonychotes weddellii | reverse complement strand
CCACATTTTCCATTTGATAAGAAAATAGGATAAAATTCTAGAGCAAATCATTAAAATTTGCTGAATTTTGTGTTGTACTTCAGGGTATGACTTTTATGTCTTCTATTTCTATTATTTTTTATGCATAAAATTCTGTCTTCTCTTACAGATGAGGGGAAGATTGAAGTGAATGTGGTAATGGATGAAGGAAATCTTTTTACAGGTGGGTTAGATCTTTATTACCTCATTATTCAACATCTATAAATACCAAGTGTGAATCAACAAAAACCAACCTTCCAGGAGCTTATTTAGCTGGGGCAAGAAAAAACATATAAATACAT
>NW_027720668.1:0-320 GCF_054177405.1 Leptonychotes weddellii | reverse complement strand
TGACCACCACACAGATCTTCGTCAGCAGGAAACTGGTTAAGGAAAAATGATAGTTGGCACACCAGAATACTGTGTAGGCACTAGAAATGAGGTTGTAGGTTAATTTATTGACGTGAACTTCAAGAATTGTTTCAATTTAGTGAAAAACTCTAATTAGAAAATAGTATGCAGGGCGCCTGGGTGGCTCAGTTGGTTAAGCAACTGCCTTCGGCTCAGGTCATGATCCTGGAGTCCCGGGATCGAGTCCCGCATCGGGCTCCCTGCTCGGCGGGGAGTCTGCTTCTCCCTCTGACCCTCCTCCCTCTCATGCTCTCTGTCTC
>NW_027720667.1:0-320 GCF_054177405.1 Leptonychotes weddellii | reverse complement strand
TAGTATTCTTGTGCATATTTTTCTCATTTAGTGCTCTGAATATATCTTGCCAGTCCTTTCTGGCCTGCCAGCTCTCTGTGGATAGGTCTCTTGTCAATCTAATCTTACTACCATTGTAGGTTACAGATCTCTTCTCCTGAGCTGCTTTCAGGATTTTGTCTTTGTCTCTGAGACTCATAAGTTTTACTATTAGATGTTGGGGTGTTGAAATATTTTTATTTATTTTGAGGGGTTTCTCTGTCCCTCCTGGATTTTGATGCCTTTTTCCTTCCCCATATTAAGAAATTCTCTGCTATAATTTGCTCCAATGTACCTTCTGC
>NW_027720666.1:0-320 GCF_054177405.1 Leptonychotes weddellii | reverse complement strand
TCTCATTGTTTTAATTTGCAATTCTGCAATGACATATAGTATATGCTCTTTTTTTTTTTATCTGTACATCTTCTTTGGTGAGGTGTCCAGATCTTTTGCCTATTTTTAATTGGGTTATTTATATTCTTAATTGTTGAGTTTGGAGAAGTTTTTTTTATCAGATATGTGTTTTGCAGATATTTTCTCCCACTCTTTGACTTGTCTTTTGTTTCTCTTAGGTGTGTCTTCCATAGAGCAGAATTTTTAAATTTTAATGAGATCCAACTTACCAATTTTTTCTCTCATGGATCATGCTTTTGGTGTTGAATTTAAAAACTCAT
>NW_027720665.1:0-320 GCF_054177405.1 Leptonychotes weddellii | reverse complement strand
GCCACCAGTCTGTTCTCTGTATCTCAGCTCAGTTTCAAGATTTCACGTGTAAGTGAGATCACGCGGGACGTGTTTTTCTCAGACTGACTTATTTTGCTTACACCCTCGAGGTCCATCCACGTTGTCACAAATGGCAAGATCTCGTTCTTCTTTACGGCTGAGTAGCATTCCATTGTGTCCACACCGCGTGTTCTTTATCGGTCCCGTCAGTCCGTGGACACACGGGCTGCTTCCATAACTTGGCTATTGTAAATAATGCTGCATTAAACATAGGGGTGCATTTATCTTTTTGAATTAGTGTTTTTGGTGGGTTTTTTGGG
>NW_027720664.1:0-320 GCF_054177405.1 Leptonychotes weddellii | reverse complement strand
TTGGGGCATTTAGTCCATTTACATTCAGGGTAACTATTGAAAGATATGAACTTAGTGCCATTGTATTTCCTGTAAGTTGACTGTTACTGTATATTGTCTGTGTTCCTTTCTGGTCTATGTTGCTTTTAGGCTCTCTCTTTGCTTAGAGGACCCCTTTCAATATTTCTTGTAGGGCTGGTTTCGTTAGAGTCATGTTTTAAGTGAAAAAGATTTTATGGAAATCAATTATGTGATGTCATTTGCCCAATGTAATAAATCCTCATTATTTGTGATTTCTATATTTGCAAATTCATCTCTCACTAAGATTCACGTGGAACCCC
>NW_027720663.1:0-320 GCF_054177405.1 Leptonychotes weddellii | reverse complement strand
CTGCATTCACCAAGAAAGCTTTTCAGATTACCCCCCAGCAGCTCATCTTCCTCATCTCAACTGTAGAACTTGACTACAGCACTTTCTAGCTTGTATCATCATAGTGTTTTTTGAGTTGGAAATAATACCAAATTTAGAGAAAAGTTGCACAAATAAAGCAAATAACACTCATATATCTTTTATGCAGATACACCTATTGTTAACAGTTAACTCCATATGTTTAATCATTCGTGTTTGAGCATTTATTCTCTCATTCCCTCTCCTATCCCTTCTCCTCCTTTTCCCCTTCTCCCCCATACAGCACCACACACATACACATG
>NW_027720662.1:0-320 GCF_054177405.1 Leptonychotes weddellii | reverse complement strand
TGTTGTGCACGAACAATGAATCATGGAACACTTCATCTAGAACTAATGATGTAATGTATGGGGATTAACATAAGAATAAAAAAAATAAATAAAAAAAAATAAAATAAAATAAAAAAAGAGAAAAAAAAAAAAACACTAAGGCTTATTGGTTTGAGTTGCTATTAGATCCTATTTGTCAATGGCCAGATGATGGATCCTTTAAATTGACTATGTTTAAAAGAAAATATTCTTTATAGAGAGCTCTCAGTTGTCTTAATAGTATAGTGGCTAACCTTAGGGACTCCCTTGACAAGATAAAATCACAGAAATTAGGCTTAAGA
>NW_027720661.1:0-320 GCF_054177405.1 Leptonychotes weddellii | reverse complement strand
CTCTCTGATTGCCAAGATTATACTCCTTTCTGAGTTGGTGGTGTTGTAACTGTGATGCCCTAGTGGAGATAATCAGTAGGGATTTGGCTCTATGAGTCTGAAGTTCAACTGAGATGTCTCAGGCAAAAATAGAGATTTAGGAGTCATTGACATACAGATGGTCTTGGAAGCGATGCACATAGATGGGATCGCCAACAGACAGGGAGAGATGAGATCCGAAGAGGTAATCTGACTAGAATTATAGTCCAGACATGGTCTACTTCTTTTTTTTTTTTATTTATTTTTTTATTCTTATGTTAATCCCCATACATTACATCATT
>NW_027720660.1:0-5373 GCF_054177405.1 Leptonychotes weddellii | reverse complement strand
ATTATAAAAGATTTTATAAAAGGAATTGATAAGATAAGAAGTTGGTTGAAAAAAGAGAGAAGAGGAATTAAAAAAAAAAGGGGGGGGGAGAGAACGTGATCAGGCAGGAGACTAGAACAAAGCCACACTAGAGATTTAGGGTATATTTTGGTCTGTTAGAAGAAACTGTATCCCAAAATTTTAAAGAGAGAACAACTTATATATATACACCAAAAATAAGGGTAACTACTATGAAGGGATAGAATATGACTCTAAAAATGAAAAATAAAGAAGATTTTTAAAAAAGGGATTGATAAGATGTTGGTTGAAAAAGGGAAAAAGAAAAATTCAGAAAAAGAAAAAAGAAAGAAAATTTTAAAAATTAACTTTGAAATACTAAAGAATAATGGGGAAAAAAGCCATGAATTCTATGTGCTGTATTCCCCTAGTGCTGGAGTTCTGCCGTTCTCATTGATCAGTAAACTTGGTCTTGGCTGGCTGTTCTTGTGGATCTTCTGGGGGGAGGGGCCTGTTGCCATGGTTCCCAAATGTCTTTGCCGGAGGCAATTGCCAGGCCGGACTAAGTAATCTGTTCGGGTTTGCTCTTGGGAGCTTTTGTTCCCTGCAAGCTTTCTGTACAGCTTTGGAGGACGTGAGTCAAAATGGTGGCCTCCCAATCTCTGCCCCGGAGGAGCCGAGAACTCAGGGCCCCGCTCCTCAGTGCGCCCCCAGAGAAAAGCAGTCAGTCACTCCCGTCTCCCGGGTCTCCGGCCACACTCCATGCTCACCTGGCCTGTGACCGAGCGTTTCTATCTCTGGCCCCCAACCCCGTGTGGAGTCTCCAAACCAGCAGATTCCTGTGGTGAGCTCTCACACCACTTCTCCTGGGGGAGGAAGGGGAGTCTCCCTGGATCTGTCGCTTGTTGGGTCCCTGCTGGAAGAGCAGTGGCCCAACTGTGCTGCGGATCCTGGTTTATGGCAACCCCGGGCTGAAAGCCCGCTCCTCACCTCCGTCTCTGCTGCCGGCTTCCCCGCTCTGATACCTGGGAGCTCTGCTGCACTCAGGCACCCCCGGTCTTCCTGTGACTCCGAGGGTCCCGAGACCAGAGTGTCCCAGAGAGGGTTCCACCCACTGCTTAGCCACTGGAGTGAAATCCCTCAGCAGAGCAGACTTCTAAAAGTTCTGATTTTGTGCTCCGCGGCTCTATCACTTGCCAGTAGCCGGTGATGGAGGCTCCCTCCCCCTGCAGTCTATCTTCCTGAATATCACCTCGGATTCACTTCTCCACACACACATACGTACAATGTACGTATTTTTCCTTTTATTGTCTGTGACTTTAGTGTCATATTTAAGAATTTATTGTAAAATCTGAGGTCATTGACTTGTCCTAGCACCATTTATTGACAAGACCATTTTTATTCCATTGAATGGTATTGAAAGCCTTCTCAAAATTCAGTTGACTGTAAACACATGGGTGTAATTTTGGACTCCAAATTCAATTCCATTGATCTTTATGTCTCTCCTTATGCCTGGACCACAACGTCTTGATCATTATAGCTTTGTGGTAAGTTTTGAAACTGGAAGTTGGAGTTCTACAATTTTATTCTTTTTTCTTTCAAGATTGTTTGGCCATTCTGGGTCCCTTACGATTCCATATGAATTTTAAATTCAGTATGTCAATTTCTACAAAGAAGCCTGCTAGGATTCAGATAGGGAATGCATTAATCTGTAGATCAGCTTGAGGAGTATTGCCATCTTGATAATATTAAGTTCTAATCCATGACCATTAGATGTTTTTCCATTTACATAGATCTTCGTTAATTTATTTCAACAATATTTGTGGTTTTCAGAGTACAGCACTTCTTTTGTTAAAGCTATTCCAAATTTCCCAATTAAACCATTTGGCTCTCAGCTTATATTTATGGAGAGATACCAATAAATACGTTTCCTTGTTATAAGAAAAAGCTACTCCTAAGTATTCTGTTCTTCTTGATGCTTTGTAAAGGAGTATATTCCTAATTTCACTTTTGGATTTTTTATTGCAGTGTGGGAAATGCAATTGATTTTGTATGTTGATCTTGTATCCTGAAACCCTGCTAAACGGGTTTATTAGTTCTAATAGACTTCTATTGCATTCCTTTAGATTTTCTATGTACAACATTATGTTCTCTAGTAATAGAGATGCTTTTACTTCTTTATTTCCTCTATGAATAACTTTTGTTTCTTCTTTCTTTCTTACCTTTTTTTTTTTTTCACACATTTCCTGGCTAGAACTTCTAGTAAGTACAATGTTGAATAGAAGTGGTGATAGAGACATCCTTGTTTTGTTTAATCTTAGGGGAAATTGTCCAGTCTATATCCATGAAGTGTGGTGTTAGCTCTGAGTTTTTCATAGATGCCCTTTATCAGGTTGAGGATATTCCTTTCTGTTCCTAGTTTGTTGAGTGCTTTTATTGTTAAATGCTGTTGGATTTTTGTCAAATACTTTCTCTGCCTGTATTGAGATTACCTTGTGTTTTTTTAAAATTTTTGTTGTTTTATTGTATTATATGACCTGGAGTTGCTGGGATAAACCCCTCTTGGTTATGGTATAACCTCCTTTTGATATGTTGCTGGGTTCAGTTTGCCAGTATTTTGTTGAGGATTTGTGCATCCGTGTCATAAGACACATTGGTCTGTAGTTTTCTTGTTCTGTGATATCATTGCCTGGTTTTAGTATCAAGGTAACACTGGCCAGGTAGAATGAGTTTGGAAGTGTTCCTACCTCTTCTATTTTTTGGAAGAACTTGTGCAAAATCGGTATTGACTGCACTTTAAATATTTGCTAGAACTCACCTGTGAAACCGTCTGGAGCTGAGCTTCTTTTTGTCAGTAGTGTCTTCACTACTAACTTAGTCTTTTTGTCTTTCAGATTGCCTGTGTTTTTTGTATGTCATTTTCTAATTTATCTTTTTCTAGGAATTCTTCCATTTCATCTAATTTATTGGCATTCAATTGTTCATAGTATTCCCTGTAGTCTTTTTTATTTTTGTAATGTCCTCTTTCACTTCTGATGATAGTAATTGGAATCTCTTCTCCTTTTTGCTTGGTCAGTCTAGCTAAAGGTCTTTTGAAAGAATCAGCTTTTCTTTGTTTGAATTTTCTCTTGTTTTTATTCTCTATTTCCTAAGTTTCTGCTCTTGTCTGTATGATGTGCTTCATTCTGCTTGCTTTTGGTTTAGTGTGCTCTTCTATTTTCGGCATGTTTTTGAAAGAAAGCTGGGTCATTGATTTGAAATCTTGGTTCTTTTTAAAGGTAGGCATATATAGTAATAAATTTCTTCCTGGTCATTGCTTTTGCTACATCCCATGAGTTTTGGTATGTGGATTCTTCATTTTTTGTATTCTCCAAGTAACTCTAAAGTGCCCTTTTGATTTCTTCTTTGCCAACTAGCTGTAATAGGAGTGTATGATGTAATTTCCACAGATTCATGAGTTTCCATGTTGTTTGTGTTCTTGTTTTCTAATTTTATTCCATTGTAGTTGAAGGGCATACTATGTATTATTTCCATCCTGACACAATTTCTTAAAAAGAGTGATTAATTAAAGTAGCTTATTATGGTCTGGTGTTTCCAAAGAGGCTCTAGTCCAAAAATAAAAGGCTAAGAGATCCAGGAATGTAATCCTGTTCCTTTGGTCACTCCAAAGATGTGGCAGGAGACACTGATCTGACTGTTCTAGTGGTGGCCCATATGTGTGACTTGCTCTGGCTCAGCCATTGGCTTGAAAGTTCAAGTAAAGGTCATAGAGGGAATAACTCCTGATATGAATGAATCCTGGTGTCTTTTAATCCTCAGATTAGTAGACCAAATTATAATTGCTCCAGGGCAATTTTGCATTTTCACTGATATTTCCATTGTTTTTTTTTCCTTATAGTACTGTTTCCATTCCTTACCCCAGTTTTTGAAAAATTAAATATTTCACTATTTCCAAAAAGTGTTACTGATTTTTTCATGAAATCTGTAAAAAGGATGAAGGAAAGTCGCCTCAAAGATAAACAAAAGGTAAATCTGGTGGTGGTTACATGTGCATGTTCACTTTTGATCTTTTATTGAGCTGTATTCATCTGATGTGCACACTACTAAGTATGTTTTTATAGTAGGTAGAGAACTATAGGGTTTAGAGCAGGAGACTTCTAACATTTTAGAGAGACTGAAGAAGGTAGCGGTCAGGGAAGGAGATAAGAAGATGAGTCAGAGAGACAATGTTTAAAATTTAAGAATAAGCATGCCAACGAGTATGTCAGTGCATAAACTTTGGTGAGAGAAAAACTACCACTTACCTTCAGTAAATTGTCAAAGCATAAAAATTACTGTGTATAATCATTTTCCTGGTAGTATGATTTTGCCAGATCTTACATTGGCAAAGGATCCCTTCAATTCTAAGCCTCGTTTCTTACACATTCTCTAGTGGAAGTTCCCCTCCGGCACCTAGTTATGTTAAATTTGAGGATATCATAGTGTGGAGGGAGCAGGTGTCTTCTTTGGACCCTGAGGCTGCAAGCTGGCCAAGTAGGCTTTGCCTTCCTGAGGCCTGGCGGCCAGCACTAGGATGGATGTAGGACAGGAAGACAGGGTTGGTACTCCAGCATGTCTCTGAAGATTGTACAGAGTTCTGGGAGGGTGGGGCATTGGAAGATGTTGACATGGAAGCTGCCCGTGGACTCTGCAGAGGTCAAGGGATTGGTCTACGTGGCCATTCATTAAGAATTAAGGCTGGAAAAACAAAAGGACTGAAGTCGGGCACTTTCTCCTGAGCTAGTAGGTATGACAGGAGAGGGAGCAGGCAACTCTTGGGCCAGTAAGCTGTGTTCAAAAGCCAGAGAAGCTGAGGATCAGAGAGAGCAAGAACCAAAAAGCAATGGGACATAATGGCTGGATTCCTGTAAGAGAAATATTGTGCTCTCCAAGATTTGTAGCTGGATGTAATCATCAAGACAGTATGGCACTGGCACAAAAACAGACACATAGATCAATGGAACAGAATAGAGAGCCCAGAAATGGACCCTCAACTCTATGGTCATCTAATCTTCAACAAAGCAGGAAAGAATGTCCAATGGAAAAAAGACAGTCTCTTCAACAAATGGTGTTGGGAAAATTGGACAGCCACATGCAGAAGAATGGAACTGGACCATTTCCTTACACCACCAACAAAAATAGACTCCAAATGGATGAAAGACCTAAATGTGAAACAGGAATCCATCAAAATCCTTGAGGAGAACAAGGGGAGCAACCTCTTTGACCTCAGCTGCAGCAACTTCTTCCTAGACACAGAGCCAAAGGCAAGGGAAGCAAGGGCAAAAATGAACTATTGGGACTTCATCAAGATAAAAAGCTTTTGCACAGCAAAGGAAA
>NW_027720659.1:0-320 GCF_054177405.1 Leptonychotes weddellii | reverse complement strand
TTTTTTTTTTTTAAAGATTTTATTTATTTATTTGAGAGAGAGAATGAGAGAGAGAGAGCACATGAGAGGGGGGAGGGTCAGAGGGAGAAGCAGACTCCCTGCTGAGCAGGGAGCCCGATGTGGGACTCGATCCCGGGACTCCAGGATCATGACCTGAGCTGAAGGCAGTAGCTTAACCAACTGAGCCACCCAGGCGCCCTCTAGGACCCCTTTAACCAGCAGAATATGGCAGAAGTGATGACCTGTCAGTTTGGAGCTGGCTTTTGGAATGCTTGCTCTGGGGCACCCACCGTAGGGAAAGCCCGACCCCCAGTAAGAAG
>NW_027720658.1:0-320 GCF_054177405.1 Leptonychotes weddellii | reverse complement strand
TTTTAAGAGCTGTAATAACGCTATTATAAATCCAAGCTAACTGCAGAGCACTGGGTTTCACCAGGGGTGGTCCTCTAGCCCTCCACGACCCCAGGGGTACTCGTCAACGTCTGCAGACGTGTATAGTTGTCATGACTTCGGGGACGGGGGGGGGTGGGGCGCTGCAGGCATGGAGCGGGTGAGGCCAGGGATGCTACTCACCCCACTGTGCCCAGGACGCCCCAGGACACCCCGAAAGAGAACAGTCAGCAGTGCCAAGGGGGGATGAGCCCTTGCTCCTTTCCTATGAGACAAGCTAAGACCACCTGTGGCGCCCAATT
>NW_027720657.1:0-320 GCF_054177405.1 Leptonychotes weddellii | reverse complement strand
GGCTCCCTGCTCGGCGGGAAGCCTGCTTCTCCCTCTCCCACTCCCCCTGCTTGTGTTCCCTCTCTCGCTGTGTCTCTCTCTGTCAAATAAATAAATAAAATCTTAAAAAAAAAAAAAAAAAACACACAGAAATCTCAAGCTGAGACTGAGATTGAATTATAGGGTCAGAAGACTTATTTTATCTTACAGAACTAGCAGGGTCCCCAGATCCATCTGCCTATCTCACCTTTTCCTGAGAAAACGCTGAGACCCAGAGAGGTAAGGGGGCTTCCAGGGACCCCTCCAGGGCCACAGACTGAACTGCAGAAGGCAACTGATTG
>NW_027720656.1:0-320 GCF_054177405.1 Leptonychotes weddellii | reverse complement strand
GCTGTACCGCAGAGCTTCATGCTGGCAGAGTTTGTGTGAAAGCTGTTCCTGTCGACCAGGCAAGAGATGGTGGTGATTTGGACAAGTGTGGTAGCCGCGGAGAGGAAAGAAGTGGTCTGTTTCAGGATGTGTTTTTCACAGAACTGATGGTTTCGATGTAGGGTTTGCGAACGGCATGGAGGATGGCTAATTAATGCTTAAGTCCCTTATCACTTCCCAGGGCCACTACAGGACACAGAGAATTGCTTGTGCCTGGGGATTGTTGCCCAGTTTTCTTGCACCTGTGTTTCTTTTCCTTGGAAATTGCTTTGTTGTAGCTT
>NW_027720655.1:0-320 GCF_054177405.1 Leptonychotes weddellii | reverse complement strand
GGCTTTCTGAGGGCTCCCTTCTATAGCTGTGTTCTCAGTTGGAAGAAGGCTGGTGTTGGGCACCAGGTGCTGGGGTCTGTCTCCTAGCAGGGCTCTACTCACAGCTGGAGTCCTGGGGGCTGATTCCAGGCCTGGGGTCTCTGTCGGGAAGGCAATGGCCTTTGCACTCTGGGCTGCTTCCTGTTTATACGCTGAGCCCAAGACAGCAGATGTGGCTGTCCGGAGGCTGAACCAAGCCCTTTGGCCTCCTGTACCCTGAGCCTTCCAGAATCCTGGGTGCCCCTGTGAACTGGAGCTGAGAGGTCTGTGCTCAGGGCTCT
>NW_027720654.1:0-320 GCF_054177405.1 Leptonychotes weddellii | reverse complement strand
GTGGCTCAGTTGGTTAAGCGACTGCCTTCGGCTCAGGTCATGATCCTGGAGTCCCGGGATCGAGTCCCGCATCGGGCTCCCTGCTCGGCAGGGAGTCTGCTTCTCCCTCTCCCACTCCCCATTTGTGTTCCCTCTCTCGCTGTGTCTTTCTCTGTCAAATAAATAAATAAAATCTTTAAAAAAAAAAAAAAAAAAAAAAGGAAAAATCTAGTCATTAGGGTTATAATTCTAAAGATCTTAATATTCTAGAAAATATATTATGTGAATCAGCCACTTTGCTCACATCAATAGTATAGCATGAATCACACTACCTAATTACT
>NW_027720653.1:0-320 GCF_054177405.1 Leptonychotes weddellii | reverse complement strand
GCTTATATTCAGTTATCTGAAGGACCAAGAATCTCTCCTCTCCAGCTACAAAATATGGATGGCTCTAAGAAAAACAGATGTCATTATATTGGTTATATTAATAGTAATTATTAATTAATATGTTATTAATAATTAATGATTAATTATATTATTAATTTAAAAATATATTTTAGTATGTTATTAATTAATATATCAATTCCCCATTGGATAGGGAATGAGAAAATAAATTTCCATATTTTAGAAGTAGTCATCACATCTTTTTTTTTTATTTTTCTTTATTCTTATGTTAATCCCCATACATTACATCATTAGTTTTAGAT
>NW_027720652.1:0-320 GCF_054177405.1 Leptonychotes weddellii | reverse complement strand
TCTAAAAACTGTTCATGGCTCCGAATCATATGTCATCAAGGAAATGTAAATGACAACAACGAGATACCACTGCACGCCTAGTAGAATGGCCAAAATCCAGAACATTGCCAACACCAAATGCTGGTGAAGTTGGGGAGCATCATACACTCTCATTCATTGCTGGGGGAACAACCACTTTGGAAGACAGTTCTCACCAAACCAAGCATACTCTTACCATACGATCCAGCCATCATGATCTTTGGTATTTACCCAAAGGAGATAAAAACTTAGGTCCACACAAAAACTTGCATATGAATGTTTATAGCAGCTTTGTACATAAC
>NW_027720651.1:0-320 GCF_054177405.1 Leptonychotes weddellii | reverse complement strand
CTGTCCTTGGAGGCGGGGCTCCAGAACGTCAGTGTCCTTTTAGAAGCGAGATGTCCAAACTGAGCGCCATACTCCAGATGTCGTGTGGATCACGTGGAGTACTAAGTGCTTTATTCCCCCTTTTTCACTAAACTTCCCAAATTTAGTTCCTTTTGGTAGAAACTGTCACATAGGAAGCTCATATAGAAACAACCAGGGATTACCATCGGACTCCCACTGGAGCTACCTGTGCTGAAGAAGTGTTCAGTGTGAAGAAGTGTTCAGCCACGGTTCACAGGGCATCCCTCCAAGATGTGGAAGTGAAATATTTCCAGGTCCCG
>NW_027720650.1:0-320 GCF_054177405.1 Leptonychotes weddellii | reverse complement strand
GTATTAGGTAATCATTCTTCTCTGTTTGGAATCCCTTCCTGCAAATTTTGCTCATCACTCCTGTCCCTCTGAGTGCTTCTTAACCCAGGGAACATTAAAAACTACGGCAGCCTGCGGTGAGCCTTGGGCATGGGACTGTGAGAAGCCACACAGTTGATGCTGTTGTGCAGCCAGGTTGAGAACCCCTGCTTTCCAACTCTGGTGAAGGTCCACCTCCCCCAGGCAGCATTCCCTGACTGCACCACCCACGGCGGTGGCCCTGCTTCTGAATTTCCTCAGTCATCGCCTCTCACACACGCTGATTCCAGACAGTTTCACAG
>NW_027720649.1:0-5373 GCF_054177405.1 Leptonychotes weddellii | reverse complement strand
TGCAATTGCTGGATCATATGGTAGCTCTATTTTCAACTTTTTGAGGAACCTCCATACTGTTTTCCAGAGTGGCTGCACCAGCTTGCATTCCCACCAACAGTATAGGAGGGTTCCCCTTTCTCCGCATCCCCGCCAGCATCTGTCATTTCCTGACTTGTTAATTTGAGCCATTCTGACTGGTGTGAGGTGGTATCTCATTGAGGTTTTGATTTGGATTTCCCTGATGCCGAGTGATACTGAGCGCTTTTTCATGTGTCTTTTGGCCATTTGGATGTCTTTGGAAAAATGTCTGTTCATGTCTTCTGCCCATTTCTTGATTGGATTCTTTGTTCTTTGGGTGTTGAGTTTGATGAGTGCTTTATAGATTTTGGATACTAGCCCTTTATCTGATATGTCATTTGCAAATATCTTCTCCCATTCTGTCGGTTGTCTTTTGGTTTTGTTGACTGTTTCCTTTGCTTTGCAAAAGCTTTTTATCTTGATGAAGTCCCAATAGTTCATTTTTGCTCTTGCTTCCCTTGCCTTTGGCGATGAGAAACGGTAAAAAATCTTGAAATGGCTGGCTGATGGCTCTTGTTGAGAGGGTTAGAGTGATCTGGGGTGTGCAGTTTAGGGAGGAAAAAATACAAGGAGTAAGTTAGTTGGGTTTCAAATGTATAAAGGATGTGTTTTTGAGAGAGAGAGAGCGAGAGCACAAGTGCATAAGTGGGGGAAGAGGGAAAGAGATTCTCTCCCCCCTGTGTGGGGCTTGATCTCACAACCCTGAGATCATGACCTGAGCTGAAACCAAGAGTCGGATGCTTAACTAACTGAACTACCCAGGCACCCTAAAGGATTTTTTTAAAAGATTATATTTATTTACTTGAGAGAGTGCACACATATGAGCATGAGGGAGGGGCAGAGGGAGAGGGAGAAGCAGGGAGCCTGATATGGGACTCGATCCCAGGACCCTGAGATCGTGACCTGAGCTGAAGGCAGATGCTTAACTGACTGAGCCACCCAGGTGCCCCTAAAGGATTTTTTTTTTTTTTTTAAGAAAATAATGTTCCGTGTCAGTTGAAGACTATGTGAAAGGATGCACAGGTAAAGAGCACTTCATGTTGGGCCAGAGGAGTCATGTCTTGCCATCAAGTCTAAGGAATAATAAATTGGGAGGCTGTGAATATTCAGCACAAGGGAGAAGTCTAGAATGAGTTACTGTTCAAGGTGGCTGTGGGTCAGTTGACTGTGACTGTAATTTCCCCCATTTATTTTTATTTATTTTTATTTTTATTTTTTTAAAGATTTTATTTATTTATTTGAGAGAGAAAGAATGAGAGACAGAGAGCATGAGAGGGAGGAGGGTCAGAGGGAGAAGCAGACTCCCTGCTGAGCAGGGAGCCCGATGCGGGACTCGATCCTGGGACTCCAGGATCATGACCCGAGCCGAAGGCAGTCGCTTAACCAACTGAGCCACCCAGGCGCCCAATTTCCCCCATTTAATTTTGAGCAGATATGTTTCTTCATTCTCAGTCTAATGTTCCTTAAGATGGCAATAGAGTTTTAGAACCAAAGACAGGTAGTTCAGCTCCGTATCTTACAGACAAGAAAACAGAATCAGAAATGAGACGTGTGTTGTCATAGGACTGCCTGCTAAGGGTCAGAACGGTGTCCAGAGCTCAGGCTGCTTTTCAGGGCCGGCTGGTGGGGAGGGGTCATAGTCCCAGAGGAGAGTATTTTGAGAATTGCTGTTTAATACAGTAAGATTGCTGTGTACCAAAGGGTGTGAGGGGGTGTAAGTTTCATTGATTTATGAAATGTCCTTTTTCTTTGTGTAGTATGAACCCAGAGGACCTGGTCGGCCCTTGTACCAAAGAAGAATCTCATCTAGCTCAGTCCAGCCTTGTTCTGAAGAAGTAAGCACTCCTCAAGACAGTCTTGCTCAGTGTAAAGAGCTTCAGGACCATAATAACCAATCTTCTTTCAACTTTTCATCCCCGGAGTCCTGGGTAAACACCACCTCATCTACCCCCTATCAGAACATTCCGTGTAATGGATCCAGCAGGACAGCTCAGCCCAGAGAGTTGATAGGTAAGACAGAGTTGGTGGGTTGTTAAAACTGCAATTTTAACTACTCAGCTCCTGGATGTTGGAGTTTTTCTTCTCCTCCCCCAGCCCATTTACATTATTATCTTGGAATAATATTTAATGCTCATAGCTCATAGGTGTGTCTCAGGCATACAGTGTTAATTAGGACTATATTGAGTCCATATTTAGGGTCTGGAAGGGAAGTAGATCTGTCTCTGGGAGCTCATCACTTTGATCATTTTGACCTGTGAATGAATGAAAGAAGTAATGGAATTTAAAGTATATTTCTAAATAGAATCACCTTTGCTTGGGAGAAGTTTGTTTTCTGGCTTTTTATTATTTTATTTTATTCATTCATTCATTCATTCAGGATTAGGGGTGGGAGGAATTGGTTGGGTCAGTTTTCAAGGTTTTATTGTCAATAAAGTCGTTTGCTACACAGTAGAGTTTGGCCAGGAGAGAAACTAATAAAGTCCAACATTTTGAGATTTAGAAATCTTGTGTTTATTCCTTGTATTCTAATGAACTGAGAAATCCAAAGCTAAAGAGAAAAAAAAAAAAAGGCATAGGAAGACATTGGAATGGCCCTATACTGTATTGTTCAGTGGAAGTTTAAAGTCTTTAGCCTTAAACTTTTATCTTTCCTCCCTTTCCTCTTTTTTTTATATTAAATGTAAGGAAACAAATGATACTATTTGAGTTCTCCAACCTGTAGCCTTCTCTTTGTAGGCTGTAGACGTTGATCTTTGTGAACAAGCCTGTGATCTTTGTTGGATGAATTTCTGCCCTGGTGGCATCAGCTTTTGTATTTGAATTTAATTTTGTTCATCTTTAGAATGTGAATCTATTGTTTCTGTAACTGGCCCATTTTTGAGTATGTGCCATATAAGCATATTTTTAGAACAATAGACATAATAGGACAAAAGCATTAGAAAGATTTTGGTTTTGTTTCCTGGCAAGAGACATTGTCATTTTAATTTTTAAACATTCATTAATACCTACAATGTATAAGCTGCTGTATTTTTCCTGGGGTTGCTTTGTCATTTTAAAGGTCTGACATATATACACTCATGTTATCTGACTTTCTTGAGAAACGTCTCAATTACAAATCAGTGATAAGGATTTGTTAATTTTTAGTTGTTTTGTTTATTATCATTTATTTATTTTTTATTATAATTTTTTTATTTTTAAATTTATTTTTACTTAAAAATTTTTTTAATTTAAATTCATTTAGTTAATATATATTGTATTATTAGTTTCAGGGGTAGAATTCAGTGATTCATCAGTTGCATAGAACACCCAGTGCTCATTACATCACATGCCATCCTTTATACCCATCACCCAGTCACCCCATCCCCCCACCCACCTCCCCTCTAGCAACCCTCAGTTTATTTCCTAGAGTTAAGAGTCTCCTATGGTTTGCCTCCCTCTCTGTTTTTCTCTTATTTTATTTTTCCTTCCCTTCCCCTATGTTCATCTGTTTTGTTTCTTAAATTCCACATGAGTGAGATCTTATGATATTTGTCTTTCTCTGACTGACTTATTTCACTTAGCATAATACACTGTAGTTCTTTCTATCCATGTCGTTGCAAACAGCAAGATTTCATTCTTTTTGATGGCTGAGTCATTATTATAATTTATTTTAAAAACAACATTCTTTCTCTCTTTTTTTTTCCCCCACCTTAAATTTTAGGATAACTTTTGGCCCAAATCAGTAAAAACCTGACTTGAACTGATAAGGTATAAAGTTTCTAAATAACTGTCCAAAGCACATGTCATTTTATGGTATCCTTTCCACAAATATACAGTTGTTATTTTGTCATTGCTAGCAGACAAATTGTAGTATTCTTTAGTTGAAAGTAACAGTTAAATGTTAAAAAAATGAACTCAAGACCATGAGTATACTGAAGCACAGCTTCTTGTCCATCAGTATTTATTTATTTATTTATTTTTAGAGAAATGCAGCTATTGCCATGAATCAGAAAGAAAAGAGTCACCACATGGGAAACTTCTTTCTGAAGTTTGAGACTTCTTGAGTTAAAGAAAACTGCTTATATCGTATTGGTTTGGAATTTAAAAGTGGTCATTGTGTCTGATGCCCTATTTTCTCCACAACTGAAAGCCTGAGAGCAGAGAATTGTCTTTGACCTTTTTGAACTTTGGATTTCCTGTTTTGTCACTGATCACACTTCAAGCTCTTGGTGAATGTCTGCTGAGTAAGGAGATAATGCAAATAGGTCCTGTACGCTTGAGGGGTGGGTGGGCAGTCTGGTCACACTGCTCAGCCTTTACACCTGGTGATGCCCACTGGGGGACGATGGGTACTTTATCAGACATTCTCTAGTAATGTACGGATGAAAATTTAAGATTAGATAGAGATATGCACTTTGAAAAGTATCACTGGGTATCAGATTAGTAGTAGTTTTAAAGGATAGTTTCTCTTATCTAGAGAATATGTGGTAAGTCACATTAATAGAGATCTCGAATTTGTGGTTCAGTAAGAATGTAGGCATTAGGTTAAACTGCCTCTGGAGTTATTTTGTAAGTACTAATTACTTAGTTGAAAATAGTTTAAACTCTAATTACATTGTCATGAAAACGAGAGCATGGTTAAATAATAAATCTTAGTAAAGTAAATAAAAACAGTAAGTTTTTGAACCACCAATAAAATATTTATGTGTTATATTAGGTAGTACAGGCCACTGTTACATATTGAAATGTCTGGCATGTTCGTTTTTTATGTTTCAAGTTTTTACTTAAATTCTAGTTAATTAACATATAGTGTAATACTCATTTCAGGAGTAGAATTCAGTGATTGATCATGAAATGTTTGTTAAACTAATGCTCTTAAAAGTAATTGTTTTGCAAAATCAGTGACATCTAGCTGGACAAGAGAAAAATGTTCCAAAAATATGTTACGTGGTTTAAACTAAAATTTTTTTTAAGATGTTATTTATTTGAGAGAGGGGGTGGGGGGCGAGAGAGAGCATGAGCGGTGGAGGGAGAGGGAGAAGTTGACTCCCCTGCTGAGCAGGGAACCTGATGTGGGGCTCGATCCCAGGACCCTGAGATCATGACTTGGGCCGAAGGCAGATGCTTAACTGACTGAGCCACCCAGGTGTCCCTAAAGTAATTTTGAACAATTTTATGAATTAAAAAAACGAAAGGGCACCTGGGTGGCTCAGTTGGTTAAGCAACTGCCTTCGGCTCAGGTCATGATCCTGAAGTCCCGGGATCGAGTCCCACATCGGGCTCCCTGCTCAGCGGGGAGTCTGCTTCTCCCTCTGACCCTCCTCCCTCTCATGC
>NW_027720648.1:0-320 GCF_054177405.1 Leptonychotes weddellii | reverse complement strand
ATTGAGGAGGGCACGTTCTGCATGGAGCACTGGGTGTTGTGCACGAACAATGAATCATCAACACTTCATCTAGAACTAATGATGTAATGTATGGGGATTAACATAAGAATAAAAAAAAATTAAAAAAAAAAAATAGTATTGTCCAAGACACCTTTGCCTGATTATAAGCCGGCTTTTTATTATGAAATTATTGAAGTTCTTTATATGCCCTTGATATTTGTCAAATGTGTTTTGTGAATGTTCTCCTAGTCCGTGCCTTCCTTATTGATTTTCTTAAAGTGTCTTTGGATGAGCAAAAGTTTTCATTTTTGATGAAGTCT
>NW_027720647.1:0-320 GCF_054177405.1 Leptonychotes weddellii | reverse complement strand
TAGGAGCTCCTGAACCTGAGGACGTTGTGTGCCCTGGGTAGTCCTATAGGAGCTCCTGAACCTGAGGACGTTGTGTGCCCTGGGTAGTCCTATAGGAGCTCCTAACCTGAGGACGTGTGTATGTCCTGGGTAGTCCTGTAGGAGCTCCTGAACCTGAGTACATGTGTGTGTGTTCTGGGTAGTCCTGTAGGAGCTCCTGAACCTGAAGACATGTATGTGCCCTGGGTAGTTCTGTAGGAGCTCCTGAACCTGAGGACGTTCTGTGTGCTGGGTAGTCCCGTAGGAGCTCCTGAACCTGAGGACATGTGTGTGCTGGGTAG
>NW_027720646.1:0-320 GCF_054177405.1 Leptonychotes weddellii | reverse complement strand
GGAAAAACAAAAAACAAAAAAACAGGAAATCCTAGCCTACTGCATGGTTACCACTGTGCTAGATACTTTCATAGACATTTAGCCTCACACTTCAACCCTTTTTGTTGCAGATAAGAATGTGGAGACCCAGAAAGTCTGACTAAACGGCCAAGCCAGTGCCAAGCTGAGATTTTTACCAACTTCTGTTGATCTAGAAGACAGTTTCTAAGAAAATTCACTAGATGAGTCAGATTTAAAGACATGGACACAGAATGGGCCTAGATTAAATACTCAACTAGGGTCACATCCTCTTAACTATGTATCTGAATAATAATTCAACT
>NW_027720645.1:0-320 GCF_054177405.1 Leptonychotes weddellii | reverse complement strand
GAACTATATAGGTAGGCAGGATAAATCCTTTCTTTTTTTAATTCTTTCCTTAAATGGCAATTTTCAGAGTACCAGTTTGGGGCACCAACCACCTCTGATAGTGACAAATGAGTTCTGAGATTTTTTTTTTCCTTTCACTCCCTTCTTTTTCTCATTATCTTTATGAATTCACAGATTTGTATATATTCAATATGTTTCAACCAATCGTAGTCATTATTCTCCTTTGGCTGCTCAAGTTATCCCATTTTGGGTCAGTGGGAGCCCTTTAGAATGGCTGCTTTATCATTTTGTCATGACCTCACAAGTCTGACGGCTTCCTT
>NW_027720644.1:0-320 GCF_054177405.1 Leptonychotes weddellii | reverse complement strand
GCGGGTTTGGGCGTCGCAGAAACCCAGACTGGAGGTGGAAGAGGGTTCAGGCGCTCTGTGACTATACGGGTGAGCTCTATGCAGGTGAGTGGGGGTGAGCTCTACGCAGGTGAGTGGGGGTGAGCTCTATGCAGGTGAGTGGGGGTGAGCTCTACGCAGGTGAGTGGGGGTGAGCTCTATGCAGGTGAGTGGGGGTGAGTTCTATGCAGGTGAGTTCTAAGCAGGTGAGTGCAGGTGAGCTCTATGCAGGTGAGTGGGGGTGAGCTCTTTGCAGGTGAGTGGAGGTGAGCTCTACACAGGTGAGTTCTAAGCAGGTGAGT
>NW_027720643.1:0-320 GCF_054177405.1 Leptonychotes weddellii | reverse complement strand
TTATATCATCGTCATTTTACCTATGCTCAGGGAAATTCCCATTTCTACTCTTTGTTTCAGCAAATATTCCCTGAGTACATGGTATCTCCCTGCCTCTGAGCTAAGAAAAGTGTATTTTACGGTGGGGACAGAGATGTATAAGGTTTTGGATTTTTTTTTTTTTTTTTTTGCTAAGTGAAAAAACACCTGTAAAGATTTCATCTCTTTTCAGGTTTTCAGATGAGAACATGCTTAAGGTATTTGTTTTAACACTCTGAAATCCTTTCTCTATCCCTAAAAGCCCCTGAGTATCTTTATGCAACAGTTTGAAGTCCACATCC
>NW_027720642.1:0-320 GCF_054177405.1 Leptonychotes weddellii | reverse complement strand
TAAGACTCTCTTTCCCCCTACCCTCCTCCCCACGCCTCTTTCTCTCTCTCAAATAAATATTTTTAAAAATAAAAAAATAAAATATTAATGTTAATTTTAACTATGTAGGAGTGAAATTTTAGTATCTAGATACATTTTATTTTAAGCCATATTTTCTTTGTGATATCTAATTTTATTTAATTTTGTTCATTCCAAACAAATTGATAATTAAAGCTGAGTGAAAATTGGTAAGATATTCTTTGTGACTTTTACGATACTCAACCTTTGCTAATGTTCCATGAACACTTAAAAAAAAAAAAAAAAGAACACTTTCTTTTTGT
>NW_027720641.1:0-320 GCF_054177405.1 Leptonychotes weddellii | reverse complement strand
AATCAAGACCACAAATTCAACCTACCGTAGTACTTGACAATATGTTGTTGAAAGAATGCATATACATGAATAAATTTCAAAATTAAGGATGATTCGACAAGGATAGAGTTTAGTAAGTGGGGAAAGATGAGGGCAAAGTGCTAATCTGAGCTGCAAGTTGTACTACTGTTTGAGACTGTTCACTGATTAGTAAAATAAAAGCCAAATGACATGACCCAGCTATGCCCAGTGGCACCATGAGGCCCTAGAAAACTGCAGTGTCTGTGGTGATTCATTCCTTGATCTAGACCTAAGCTCAGGCATAAAAGAGGTTTTTTTTT
>NW_027720640.1:0-320 GCF_054177405.1 Leptonychotes weddellii | reverse complement strand
GGATCGAGTCCCGCATCGGGCTCCCTGCTCGGCGGGGAGTCTGCTTCTCCCTCTCCCACTCCCCGTTTGTGTTCCCTCTCTCGCTGTGTCTTTCTCTGTCAAATAAATAAATAAAATCTTAAAAAAAAAAAAAAAAAGAAAGAAATATTTATTTTGCAATTGAAATTGAACAGAAGTAGTGACCACAGCCAATGGCTGAGTTTTCTCTTTTTGTGATGCAGCCAATTAGGAGCTTTCCCTACAGCACTGTCTATGCTGACATTTCATCCTGGAATTCATGCTCCCTTGACAAGAACCACCAAGAATAATGATACTAGCTG
>NW_027720639.1:0-320 GCF_054177405.1 Leptonychotes weddellii | reverse complement strand
TTCTGCACATTATAGTAATTACCCAAACCTTGTCACCGGCAATTAAATATTCCACTTCACTTCCACTATTCCAGGATTCCATCATTCTAGTTGAAATCAGGGAACCCTTTTCAGTGGTAGCATTACCCACTGCCATTCCTGACTTTCAGCGTTTATCAAGCATCCTGATGACACCTTCACCTATGCATTTCTGAAGGCCTTGGTGAAGAGGGAGTTCTCTACATCCTCCAGAGGAAATAGGGAGGTGAGTAAGTAGATCACACAACAAATTTCACTCCAGCCTCTCCCTAACCCTTTGGGTTTTTCTTCTTAGAGCAGGG
>NW_027720638.1:0-5373 GCF_054177405.1 Leptonychotes weddellii | reverse complement strand
AGCAGTGATCACCAGGACAGCATGGTCCTGGCACAAAAACAGACATACAGACCAATGGAACAGAATAGAGAACTCAGATATGGACCCTCAACTCTATGGTCAAATAATCTTTGACAAAGAAGGAAAAAACATGCAATGGAAAAAAGACAGTCTCTTCAAGAAATGGTGCTGGGAAAATTGGACAGCCACATGCAGAAGAATGAAACTCGACCATTCTCTAACACCATTCACAAAGATAAACTCAAAGTGGATGAAAGACTTCAATGTGAAAGAGGAATCCATCCAAATCCTAGAGGAGAACATAGGGAGTAACCTCTTTGACATCGGCCACAGCAACTTCTTTCAAGATACATCTCCAAAGGCTAGTGAAACTAAAGCAAAAATGAACTTTTGGGACTTCATCAAGATAAAAAGCTTTGGCACAGCAAAAGAAACAGTCAAGAAAATGAAAAATTGATTTTAAACCGAAGACTGTAATAAGAGTTGAAGAAGAACACTGTATCATAATCAGAGGGTCTATCCAACAAGAAGATGTAATAATTTTAAATATTTATGCCCCTAACTTGGGAGTAGCCAATTTTATAAACTAATAAATAACAAAATTATACAAATACATTGATAATAATACAAGAATAGTGGGGGACTTTAACAACTCACTCACAGCAATGGACAGATTATCTAAGCAGAAGATCAACAAGAAAACAAGAGCTTTGAATGACACACTGGACCAGATGGACTTCACAGATATATACAGAGAATTCCATCCTAAATCAACAGAATTCTCATTCTTCTCGGGTGCACATGGAACATTCTCCAGAATAGATCACATAGTGAGTCACAAATCAGGTCCAACCAGTACCAAAATATTGGGATTATTCCCTGCCAATTTTCAGACCATAATGCTTTAAAACTTAATTCATTCACAAAAGGAAATTTGGAAGGAACACAAATACATGGAATTTAAAGAGCATCCTACTAAAAAATGAATCAGTCAAGTAGGAAATTAAAGAAAAATGTTTAAAATATATGAAAGCAAATGAATATGAAAACACAACTCTTCAAAACCTTTGGGATGCTGCAAAGGTGGTCCTAAGAGGGAAGTACATAACACTACAAGACTTCCTCAAAAAACAAGAAAAATCTCAAACACACAACCTAACATTATACCTGGAAGAGCTGAAGAAAAAAAAACATCAAATAAAGCCTAAACCTACCAGGAGAAAAGAATTAATAAAGATTAGAGCAGAAATGAATGAAATAGAAACCAAAAGAACAGTAGAACAGATCAACGAAACTAGGAGCTGGTTCTTTGAAAGAATTAATAAGATTGATAAACTTGAATAGCCAGACTGTTGGAAAAGAAAGGAGAAATGACACAAATTAATAAAATCATGACTGAAAGAGGAGAGATCTAACCAACACCAAAGAAATACAATTATAAGAACATATTATCAGCAACTATATGCCAACAAATTAGGCAAACTGGAAGAAATGGATGCATTCCTAGAGATGTATAAACTACCAAAACTGAAAAAGGAAGAAATAGAAGACCTGAACAGACCCATAACCAGGAAGGAAATTGAAGCAGTAATCAAAAATGTCCCAACAAACAACACTCCAGGGCTGGTGGCTTCCCAGGGGAATTCTACCAAAGATTTAAAGAAGAACTAATACCTATTCTTCTAAAGCTGCTTCAAAAATGTGAAATGGAAGGAAAACTTCCAAACTCTTTTAATGAGGCCAGCATTACCTTGATCCCAAAACCAAAGACGCCACCAAAAAATGGAAAATTACAGACCAATATCCCTAATAAACATGGATACTAAATTCTCCCCAAGCTACTAACCAATGTACCAACAGTACATTAAAAGGATTATTCACCACCACCAATGGGATTTATTCCTGGACTGAACTGTGGTTCAATATGCATAAATCAGTCAATGTGATACACTACATTAATAAAAGAAAGGAAAAGAACCATATGCTCCTCTCAGTGGTTGCAGAAAAAGCATTTGACAAAGTACAGAATACTTTCTTGATTAAAACTCTCCATGGTGTAGGGATAGAGGGAACATACCTCAATATCATAAAAGACATATATGAAAAGCTCACAGAAAATATCATTTGCAACAGGGGAAACCTGAGAGCTTTTCCCCTAAGGTCAGGAAAACGACAGGGATGTCCACTCTCACCACTCTTGTTCAACAGAGTACTAGAAGTCCTAGCATCAGAAATCAGATAATAAAAATAAATAAAACACATCCAGATCAGAAAATAAGAAATCAAACTCTCACTCTTCGCAGATGACAAGATACTCTGTGGAAAACCCAAGACTCCACCCCAAAATTGCTAGAACTCACACAGGAATTCAGCAAAGTGGCAGGATATAAAATCAATGCACAGAAATCAGTTGCAATTCTATACACTAACAATGAGACCAAAGAAAGAGAAATTAAGGAATGATCCCATTTACAATTGTACCAAAAGCCATAAAATATCTAGGAATAAACCTAACCAAAGAGGCAAAGGATCTGTACTCTGAAAACTATAGAACACTTATGAAAGAAATTGAGAAAGACACAAAGAAATGGAAAAACATTCCATGGTCATGGATTGGAAGAACAAATATTGTTAAAATATCTATGCTACCTATAGCAAACTACACATTCAATACAATCCCTATCAAAATACTATCAACGTTTTTCACAGAGCTGGAACAAACAATCCTAAAATTTGTATGGAACCAGAAAAGACCCCGAATAGCCAAAGGAATATTGAAAAAGGAACCAAAGCTGGAGACATCACATTTCAGACTTCAAGCTATATTACAAAGCTGTGACCATCAATACAGTATGGTACTGGCACAAAAACAGACACATAGATCAATGGAACAGAATAGAGAGCCCAGAAATGGACCCTCAACTCGGTAGTCAACTAATCTTTGACAAAGCAGGAAAGAATATTCAATGGAAAAAAGACAGTCCCTTCAACAAGAGGTGTTGGGAAAATTGAACAGCCACATGCAGAAGAATGAAACTGGACCACTTTCTTACACCATACCCAAAAATAAACTCAAAATGGATAAAAGATGTAATGTGAGACAGGAACCCATCAAAATCCTAGAGGAGAACAAAGGCAGCAACCTTTTGACATCTGCCACAACTTCTTGCTAGACTTGTCACCAAAGGCAAGGGAAACAAAAGCAAAAATGAACTATTGGGACTTCAAGATAAAAAACTTTTGCAGAGCAAAGTAAACAGTCGACAAAACCAAAAGACAATCTACAGAATGGGAGAAGATATTTGCAAATGCCTTATCAGATAAAAGGCTACTACCCAAAATCTATGAAGAACTTATCAAACTCAACACCCAAAGAACAAATAATCCAGTCAGACATACAAATGGTCAACAGACATATAAAAAAAAATGCTCAACATGACTCAGCATCAGGGAAATACAAATCAAAACCACAATGAGAAACCACTTCACACCAGTCAAAATGACTAAAATTAACAAGTCAGGAAATGACAAATTGGCAAGGATTTGGAGAAAGGGGAACCCTCTTACACTGCTGGTGGGAATGCAATCTGGTGCAGTCACTCTGGAAAACAGTATGGTAGCTCTCAAAAAGTTGAAAATAAAGCTACCCTACAACCCAGCAATTGCACTACTAGGTATCTGCCCCAAAGATACAAATGTAGTGATCTGAACAGGCACCTGCACCCCAATGTTTATAGCAGCAATGTCCACAATAGCCAAGATAAGGAAAGAACCAGATGTCCATCGACTGATGAATGGATATAGAAGATGTGGTATATATATATATATACACATATATTATAGATACACAATGGAATATTACTCAGCCATCAAAAAAATTTAATCTTGTCATTTGCAACAACATGGATAGAACTGGAGGGTATTATGCAAAGCAAAATAAGTCAATCAGAGAAAGACAATTTATGATTTCAGTCAAATGTAGAAGTTAAGAAACAAAACAGAGGAGCATAGGAGAAGGGAGGGGAAATTAAGATAAAATCAGAGAGGGAGACAAACCATAAGACACCCTTTATCGTAAGAAACAAACTGAGTGTTGCTGGAGGGGAGGGAGGTGTGGGATGGGGTAAATGGGTGATGGGCATTAAGGAGGGCATGTGATGTAATGAGCACTGGGTGTTATATAGAACTGATGAATCACTGAACTCTACCTCTGAAACTAATAATGCAACATACATTAATTAATTGAATTTAAATAAAATTTTTTAAAAATTTACTTTCCCCCCAAATATTAAATGAAACATGGATACTTAGAAGAGAAAGAAAATGTAAAAAATGAAAACAAAGAAAATCACCCATAAGTCCACTACGCAGACTACTGGGAAATTTTAGGTATTTTTTTCTTATCTTTTCAAATGTATTAGGAATAAATTTTCTGGGTGAGCTCATGCTAGGAAGAGAGCCTGAGCTTCCAGGACCTGGGTGTTTCTTCCCTCCTGTTGCTTCCACTACTTCTCCCTTTCCTTGTGCTATGAGAATATCACAGTAATGACAGCAGTGACCATGAAAATAGCTTGTGTTTGACAGTCTGCTCTGTACTAGTCCTTATGTGTTCTTCACACACGTGAATTTTAAATCTCACTCCAACCATGTAGGGTAGGTACAATGATTACCCCCAATTTACAGACTAACAAACTGAGCCATAGAGAGGAGAACATCTCCCCCCCATCACCTCCCTCCACTGTCTCCGCACCCCTGCACCACCCCAAGTCCTTGTACCATCACAGCTCTCCAACCGGCTGGTGAACATCTCCCCAGACGAAGAAATGAATCCCGGGGAGCAGCGACAGGTGGTGGCATTGACACACGTGGATCTCGGAGGGCACCAGCGAGCACAGTCTGTGGAGGCAGAGGTTGTGGGGACAGAGACCACAGTCAGAAGACTCAAGAAATGGAGGGAGCCAGCTGCCAGCTGGGGGTCCAGGAGCAGAGGAGGGGAGGTGGAGGAAGGAGAGGTATGGCTGCCACTGGAAGAAGAAAAGATAGAAAACTCTGGACGTTTGGGGAGGTAAAAGAAGTCTCTGTTATCTCCAGAAGACCAGAGCCTCACTTGAAGAATATGCTCCCCCTTTTCCCCTTGCTGGTGTGAGGACCCAGACCCCTTCATGCACCCCCAGCTTCTGTCACCAGTGGGGCTGGCTGGGCAGACTCACCACTAGTCTTCTGGGCTGCAGCTCCCAATGGCAAGAGCAGCAGCATCAAGAGTCCTGGGGCAGAAAAAAGAGAGAGATGACAAAGAGAGGAGATGGAGCTCCAGGTTCAACCCTTGTCCTCACGGCCATTGCATCCTGGGAGGTGGCTCTGATGCTGTGGCCC
>NW_027720637.1:0-320 GCF_054177405.1 Leptonychotes weddellii | reverse complement strand
GTGATTCACATACAAATAAAAGTCTGCAAAGCACTGCGTAAGCCTAATCCTAAAATAAACAAAATTGAAAACAAAAAAGCAATTTAACAATATTATGACAAATAGAAGGAATTTTTTTTGGGGGGGGTATGTTACCAAACCTTTATTTTTTTAAGTTTCTATTTAAATTCCAGTTAGTTAACATATAGTGTAATATTAGTATCAGGTATACAATATAGTGATTCAACATTTCCATACATCTCCCCGTGCTCATCATGACAAGTGCACACCTTCATCCCCATCACTTATTTAATCCATCACTCCACCCACCTCCCCTCTGG
>NW_027720636.1:0-320 GCF_054177405.1 Leptonychotes weddellii | reverse complement strand
GGTATTAAAGAGGGCACGTTCTGCATGGAGCACTGGTGTTATGCACAAACAATGAATCACGGAACACTACATCTAAAACTAGTGATGTAATGTATGGGGATTAACATAACAATAAAAAAATTTTTAAAAAAAGATTATTGAGATGGTCTATATAATGCAGAATCACAGAAAAGTCATGATTGAAAGGAACACAAGAGATCATTAAGTACAAACTCCTCACTTTACATTGGTGATCCTGCAAGTCCAGAAAGGGAAGTGAATGCTTGAGGCTGCACAGTTGGTAAGTGGCCAAGGCAAGCCAAGAAGCCAAGTCCGCAGTG
>NW_027720635.1:0-320 GCF_054177405.1 Leptonychotes weddellii | reverse complement strand
CTTATGTCAGCTTTCTCCTTTTTACTCTGTTTCTTATAGGGATCTCGGAAGGCTGAAAGAATGAAAATACCTGAATAAAAGTCAGTAAGTAAATCTCCTTTATGTCTTTATGCTCCTATGAGCAGGTTGTAATACTAAACCCATCATTTAATTGAACTCCACTTTTCATTAAAGTGTTTTTTCAGTATGTCAATGCTGTAACAGAAAATAAGTGGTTAACAAGTACCAAATATCCAAGAAGTAGGCTCAAATGGGGTTGACTTTTTTTTAATTATTATGTTATGTTAATCACCATACATCACATCATTAGTTTTTTTTTT
>NW_027720634.1:0-320 GCF_054177405.1 Leptonychotes weddellii | reverse complement strand
TGTGGTTACTCACTGTAGCAGCATCGTGAACATGGCAAAGGATTAGAAATGATCAATGACCCCCAGAAGGGAAAAATGCTTCCATTTCCATGATGGGCTACAACACAACCATAAACTAGAACAAGGAAATACTGTAGGACTGGTTATGTGGGACCGTCTCAAAGACCTATCGGGTGAGGAAAAAAAGAGTTCTGTAGAGCAGTACACGGTACTATTAAAAAAAAAATGTGGGGGGCACCTGGGTGGTTCAGTTGGTTGGGTGGCTGCCTTTGGCTCAGGTCATGATCCTGGAGTCCCGGGATCGAGTCCCACGTCGGGCT
>NW_027720633.1:0-320 GCF_054177405.1 Leptonychotes weddellii | reverse complement strand
GCAAATAATTAAATAAAATAAAAATAAAAATAAAACATGGAGAAACATAAACCCATAGAGAATCATCTCCCAACAGTATCCACCGCTCAGTTTGACCCCAGCCTGGCTCCTGCCTAATTTTCCCATGTGTACACCACCTTGTCAAATACTCCTTAATCTGACACAGGATCTGGGAGAAAATCTATTCAATTTACATCATACACTGTGAAAAGACTATGATCCGCAGGACCCAATACAGAAGAATCGCATGAGCTGTAACATTCACTTCTCAATGTCCCTATAGGTCTTGCATTTGAACACGTAAGGAAATCCCAATACTC
>NW_027720632.1:0-320 GCF_054177405.1 Leptonychotes weddellii | reverse complement strand
TTATAAAATCCCATTTGCACAAACTTGTTTTAATGCCTGTATCACATAAGAATTTAATGACTGTATTTGTCAGTGTTGTACAGAGGGAAAAATATCCAATAAGAAGTGTATGTGTATTTATAGAAAAATTTATTTTAAGGAGTTTGTCCAGTGACTGTGGGAGTTGACATGTCTGAAATCTGCAGGGCAGGCTGGCAGGCTATAGACCCAGGGAAAGAGTTGATGTGGTTCAAGACCAAAAACAATCTGGAGGCAGAATTTTCTCCTCCTTAGGGGACCTCAGTCTTTTTCTGTTTAGGCCTTCAACTGATTAGATGTGG
>NW_027720631.1:0-320 GCF_054177405.1 Leptonychotes weddellii | reverse complement strand
GTGATTCACATACAAATAAAAGTCTGCAAAGCACTGCGTAAGCCTAATCCTAAAATAAACAAAATTGAAAACAAAAAAGCAATTTAACAATATTATGACAAATAGAAGGAATTTTTTTTTTGGGGGGTATGTTACCAAACCTTTATTTTTTTAAGTTTCTATTTAAATTCCAGTTAGTTAACATATAGTGTAATATTAGTATCAGGTATACAATATAGTGATTCAACATTTCCATACATCTCCCCGTGCTCATCATGACAAGTGCACACCTTCATCCCCATCACTTATTTAATCCATCACTCCACCCACCTCCCCTCTGG
>NW_027720630.1:0-320 GCF_054177405.1 Leptonychotes weddellii | reverse complement strand
GCCAAACAGCGTGAAAAATAGAGCCAGTAGTCCTTGGAGTACAGGTGGTAGGTAACACGGCGTGTGCATTAATCCCAAAGGTACATCGCATCTGGTGAGTTCTGAAGGGTCTCGCTGATGGAGTGAGGGTAGGGGGGAGAGAGAAGCCCGGCCAGTTCCAGTCTACCTCCCACACAGCCCTGGAGTCGCCGTGGGATCGTTGGGGGCTAACAACCGGGCACAAAACGTGGGAGAAAATCTGAACGTGTCCACCCACGGGGTGTCTGGGGACTGGGGGTGGCGAGGTCGGTGGAAAACCCGGGCCCCACATGGCAGGACTC
>NW_027720629.1:0-320 GCF_054177405.1 Leptonychotes weddellii | reverse complement strand
TGGTAAGGTTTATTTCTTTTTAATTTTTTAAAAGATTTTATTTATTTATTTGAGAGCAAATGAGAGAGCATGAGCGGGGGTGGGGGGGAGAGGGAGAAGGAGAAGTACTCAGGGCTCAATCCTAGGACCCTAAGTCCCAGGAACCCAAGATCACAACCTGAGCCGAGGGCCGATGCTTAACCGACTGAGCCACCCAGGCACCCAGGTAAAGCTGATCGATAAACAACATTATAGGGGCACCTGGGTAGCTCAGTCGGTTAAGCATCCGACTCTGGATTTTGGCTCAGGTCTTGATCTCAGGGTCCTGAGTTCAAACCCCA
>NW_027720628.1:0-320 GCF_054177405.1 Leptonychotes weddellii | reverse complement strand
TAATTTTTTTTTAAAGATTTTATTTATTTATTTGACAGAGAGACAGCGAGAGTAGGAATACAAGCAAGGGGAGTGGGAGAGGGAGAGAGAGAAGCAGGCTTCCCGCCAAGCGGGGAGCCCTATGCGGGGCTCGATCCCAGGACCCTGGGACCATGACCCGAGCCGAAGGCAGACGCTTAACGACTGAGCCACCCAGGCACCCCATAAATAAAATCTTAAAAAAAAAAAACATATCTGGCACATTTAAGCAAACAGCCTCTCTGCTGAAGCAGAGAAAGGGAATAGCAGAAAATGAGGTCAGGGGCACCTAGGTGGCTCAG
>NW_027720627.1:0-5373 GCF_054177405.1 Leptonychotes weddellii | reverse complement strand
TCAAAGGTATAAATCCATGTCCCATTTTAAGTGCTATGAAAAGTGTGAGGAAAATGTTCAGGCACATGGCAAGGTTTGACTTTTGGTCTCAGTATCCTTTGTCTTGGGGAATGATGAGGTTGTCATCTATTGGCCCTGATCAGGGGTTCAATGCTCTGGGCAACAGGGTCCCCCCCACAGGAATGTAGGCCTTTATCAGTTCTAGGGGATGAGTTGTAGATGTCAAGTTATATTCGACATGCTTTCCAGAAATCTGCTGCTGAGACTCCATAGGCAGGAGTGAGCGAGCCCTTCCTGGTACAGAGAGTAACAATAGAAAAGAGTGCCCCATTCTTGGGTCTGTGCTTGGGAGGTTCTAATGGATCTGTTTTAAGGGAACTGCTTGGTGAGCAGTGATGAATCTGCTGCAGATAAAGTAAATCAGGGCTGGAAGTAGGACAGGGCCTTCCATGCTAGCCTGGGGCTGAGTAACTCAGATGGATGCTGGCTGAGCCACTAATGAGTCTTCCGTGATGGAAACTGGTGACTGCCTGAGGTTCTCATTATACATCACTGTGTTTATGAAAGTCTATAACCAGTCCAATAATTAACATGTCTACTGCTAATTATTCGTTGAGGGTTTTTTTTTTTTTCCTTTTAGTCAGGGGAAATGAGAGTGGGGGAGGAGGAAAAGAAAGAAACCCCAATGGGCGAGAAGCCCACTGATGATTAACAATATCATTGTGGCATTATTCTGACTCACAGCTTGCTTCAGCTTGGAGTTAAATTGCTGTTTTCAATGTTCAAATTTCTCATTTGGTTGCTTAAGATCTTTCATTCACACTTTAATTAGAAAATTTTGGTGCAGGACCCTTACTCCACTCCTTGCCCTACTCTCTATTGTCCTGAAAAAAAAAAAATGGAAAAACAGGTTGATTGAATATATGCTGTTTAAGTTCCATGAGAGCAGGGAATACATCTGTCATGGTTACTGCTGTATTCCCAGGGCTTAGTACAATGTCTGGCCTGTAGTTCGTTCTCAATAAATATCAATTAACTAAATACTACTTTACACACTGCCTTTCTTCAAACTTCTGAAACAATACTAATAGCTTCTAAGTTACAGCAACTTCTGGTAAGCTTCATACTAGTTTTCCCTCGCAGTGTTACCCATTTATTTTTAAAGCAGCAACTCCTTTATGTAGATTAGGGAAAACAAATGAAAATAAGCAATATGTTGTCAGCCCACTTATTCAGTGTTCCAGTCATATCAGACATCCTTCATTTTCACCCAGACGTAATTCTGATAAAAGATCCACTGGCATATATTTAGACAATCCATAAATAAGATGTGCCTGATCAATACAGTGAAAAGGTAACTTACAGAATGAAAGACAATATTTGCTAATCACATATCTAATAAGGGTTAATATCCAAAATATATGAAGAACTCATACAACTCAATAACAACATAACCATCCAATTAAAAGAGGAAAGGAAATTAATGGACATTTAAAAAAAATTATCCAAATTTCCAACAGGTACAGGAAAAGGTACTCAACATCACTCATTATCAGGAAATGCACATCAAAGCCACAATGAGATATCACCTCACACCTGTTAGAATGGCTATGACCAAAAAGACAAGAGAGGGACACCTGGGTGGCTCAGTCGGTTAAGCGTCTGCCTTCGGTTCAGGTCATGATCCCGGGGTCCTGTTTTCAGGGCTCCTTGCTCAGCGGGGAGCCTGCTTCTCCCTCTGCTGCTCCCCCTGCTTGTGCTCTCTCTCTCTCTCTCTGACAAATAAATAAATTAATAAATAAAAAAAAAGATGAGAGAACAAGTACTGGCGAGGATGTGGAGAAAAGAGGAGCCTGTGCACTGCTGGGGGGACTGTAAATTGGTTTAGTCACTGTGGGAAATAGTATGGAGGTTCCTCATAGAATTAAAAATAGAACTAACATATGATCCAGCAATCCCACTTTTGGGTATATATCCAAAGGAAATGAAATCACTATCTCAAAATGATATCTGCACTCCTATGTTCCTGCAGCATTATTTACAATAGCCAAGACATGGGAGCAACCTAATTGGCCATCAAAGAATTAATGGGAAAAGAGAACGTGTATGCATGTATGTATGTACATAGGTATTTATATATATTTAGCCATAAAAAAAGAAGGAAATCCTACCATATGCAACAACATAGATGAAACTTAAGGGCATTATTCTAAGTGAAATATGTCAGACAGAGAATAAGGCATACAGAAATGAAATATTGTATGGTCTCACTTATATGTGGAATCTAAAAAACCCAAACCCATAGAGAGAACAGATCGGTGGTTACCAGAGGTGGGGGGTGAGGAGTTGGAGAAATGAGTGAAGGTGGTCAAAAAGTACAAAACTTCCAATTATAACATCAATAATTTCTGGGGATACAATGCACAGCATAATGACTATAGTTAATAATACTATATTGTATATTTGAAAGTTGCTAAGAGAATACCTTCAAAGTTCTCATCACAAAAAAAAAAAATTGTAACTACATGTGATGGATGTTAACTAAACTTAGTGCAGTAATCATTTAGCAATGTATACATATATTGATTATTATGTTGTATACCTTAAACTTGTACAGTGTTACATGCCAACGATATCTCAATAAAACTGGAGGAAACAAAATGAGAGGTGTCTGTTGATGCCTGCAGGCTTAACCCAAATATTTAGAGCAGATCAAAAGAAATTAGTCAAATAGGCAAGTCTTCTCAAAATCTGGCAGATGACATCCTTCAGAGACCTAGATCACAGTGGACTGAAAGGACCCTCCTTGGAACGACCCACCTGACTTTCCAGGCTTCTATGTCTGCCTTTGTTGACTCAGAGAGGAGCTCCCAGTGATGTGACTTGAGTGCATCCCATGCCCACAGGCCTTCTGAGAAAGCAGCTGTGCTTCTCATCCCCCTGGTTCAAGAAAAAGGGGCTGGCCCCAAGGGCAGCTAATTTATGGAGTGGTCTTAGGAGGTAGATTGGTATGAGATCTCTTCTCTGCAGGAAGGAGAGTAACTATCTTTCTTTATGGTGATTTGAATTTGAAATGAGGGGATCAGAGTATGCTATTCCAAACTGCACAATTTTGACAAAGGATTGTTTTTAGGAGAAGGCAAATGAGAAACAGAAGATGCAGGACAAGCTCTCTACCCTCCCCAAAGGTGGAGCATACATTTCTTTTTGTGAAGGTGTCCCCCCTCCCTTCCCCATACCAGGAAGAGGAGATGACTATCAGCTTGAATCTGCATAACAAACCTTACAGGAATAACCTTTATCCTCCATTAGTTCCCCCCACATATTTACCTTCTTAGAATTTGCCAACCCTTCAAGCCCAAAGCCTTTTCCTTTGTCTTGTGACCTCTCCACAAATTTATTGCTCTTCATTAAAATGGTATGCAAGATCTCAGGCCTAACTACTTCCGTGGGTTTTCACTTCCTTTTCTGTGAGAGCACATGTACACACAAAAATTAAAATAGTAACATCAAATAAAACTTGTATGCCTTTTCTCCAGTTAACCTGTCTTCTGTCAGTTTAGTTTGCAGGGCCCCAGTCACCAAGCCTAAGAAAGAAGAGGAAGAAGTTTTTCCTCCCCTACAAAGACCTGCAGAGACCATCAGCACTTGCTAATCTGGGCAGAAGCCTAAGGCAGGCAGAGAGAAAAGTGGCAGAAGGGACGAGTCCGAACAAGCCACAACCAAGCATTGTCTGGAGCAGCTGAGTCTTCCTAATAGCAGCCCCAGCTCCAGAAGGACCTAAGGTCCAATCTCGAAAAGACAGCAGGCGGTGGAGTCCCCCGGTGGCTGCCCGAGGGCTGGGGCAGATCTGTCCACCGATGACCTTCCTGCCAGGCCCCAGAGCCCCATACAGAGGGCCGTCTCTGTTCTTTCCCCTCCTGTCGCCTCAGCTAACCTGGAAGAGCCTAATCAACACGCATATAAATAAGAACTCCCTGGTTCTATGGGCGCCTGGGTGGCTCAGTTGGTTAAGCGACTGCCTTTGGCTCAGGTCATGATCCTGGAGTCCCTGGATTGAGTCCCGCATCGGGCTCTCTGCTCAGCAGGGAGCCTGCTTCTCCCTCTGACCCTCCCCCCTCTCATGTGCTCTCTCTCTCTCTCTCATTCTCTCTGTCTCAAATAAATAAATAAAATCTTAAAAAAAAAAAAAAAAAAAAGAACTCCCTGGTTCTAAAATTCTAGAATTACACTGAGCACAGTAAGAACTCATTAATGCAGCACGTGTTCCAAGCTTCTAATTATTTCTTTTGGATGAAGCTTAAGTTTATTTTGCTCAGCAAAATTTTCTTATAGATAGCTCAAATTAAAGAGAGGGCAGGCAGAACAATTATTTAGGATATTGAAGGGAACCAGCTGTTAATTTAATGTGTTAATTTTAAACTATTTTATCTCTTTATTAAAAATTTATTACTCAAAAAACTTCAATGGGGTAGAATGAATAAATATTCTTAACATTTATGCTTTTATTTTCAACAAATATTTACTGCTCCTATCTATGGGCCAGGCTCTGTGCTAAGTACCAGAACTCAGAAACACAGATCAATCAAATGTGGCATGGTACTGTATGTTAGTTTAAAAAATAAAATAGAAGTACAACCGAAGAAATATCTTTGAGTGTTGGGTTTTGCCACCCACAAAATATATATTTATATGTGTACATGCATACAAATATACATATATATGTGTGTGTGTGTGTGGATGGATAGATGGATGGATGGATGAAGGAATAGGAAGGAGGGAGGGAGGGAGGAAGGAGAAAGGATGGAGGGAAGGAAGGAAAGGAGAACCTTGCCCTCAAGCAGCTTAGAGACCGGTGGGGGAGACAGAGAAATGTATGAGCTGTTGCATCGCTGAGACAGAGATATACACACAGTATGTTAGCACAGAAGAGGAGTATCTCAGTCACCCTGGGGCTGGGGTCCAGAGAGACTTCCTGGGGACAACTGGTAAGGAGGTTTGAGGATGGATCAGGTGACCAGATGGAGAGAGAAAAGAAGGCACCTCAGGCAATGACAAACAGTGGAGCCACATGGCAGGCATAGTGGGAGGGATGGTCAGTTCTCACCATCCACAGTAGTTGTGTTGTGTGAACTGACTGCAAATAGTGAATTAGTGAATAGCAGAGCACTGCTCCTAGGGAAACACAGGGTTAGGTTCCTGGGAGCCTCCAGGCACAGTTTTGTCAATCAAAACCCCATTCGTGCTATATAGGTTCATGTGCCAACATCCTTGCAAAAGAAGGCTGTTTCATCAGCATGGAGAACCTGCTCTTCCACATAACACCTTTCCTGCATAATGTGTAGCAGGTGTTTTGAAAATTCTTCCAGGGGC
>NW_027720626.1:0-320 GCF_054177405.1 Leptonychotes weddellii | reverse complement strand
GGAATTATTGGGCCAGAAGTCTGCACATTTTAAACTTTGATACATATTGCCCTATAGAAAGTTGTATCTATTCATAGTCCTGGTAAAAATATATGATGGTGCCCATTTCCCAAGTATCAGGCTCTTCACTGTTTTATTTTCATTCCTTTAATTACTGGTTCCGTTGAACATTTTTCATATATTGATACGCTAGTTACATCTAGTTGTAAATTACATACTCATAATCCTTTGTCCTGCAATCCATTGCTCTGTTAATCTTTATATGAAGATTGTTCTGTGATAGGTTGAAGTTTTTTCCCTAGCTTTTTTTTTTTTTTTTT
>NW_027720625.1:0-320 GCF_054177405.1 Leptonychotes weddellii | reverse complement strand
CTGTGTGTGGGCAGAAATACTATAAGACTAATTTGTTCTTAAACAAGTAGTATTTGGAAAAATATAAATAAGAGCTGCACTCTGATTGTATTATATTCTGGACTGGTCCAGCATAATGGTGACAACTGGCGGGTTCACAAGGCACACTGTCTGACTTGTTCTTTATTTACAGTTCAACACCTTTCCCGGTGGCTGACCCGTAGTAAGTACTTAAACAATATCAATTAAAACTAAACAAATGAAAGAATAAACCATTAGAAGAGATTTTTATTTTTTTATTTTATTATGTTATGCTAATCACCATGCATTACATCATTAGT
>NW_027720624.1:0-320 GCF_054177405.1 Leptonychotes weddellii | reverse complement strand
GAGGGGGCAGGGGGAGGGGCAATAGCAGAATTACTCGGCTTTTCTCTAACTTTTCATCCCCCAGTGCCCAGTGCCAACCACTCTCCACCCTGGGCTGCAGCATGCCTCACTGCGTGCATGTACACACACACACACACACACACACAAGTTCAAAAGTCTTTGATTCCCCCAAGGGGTTTCTTCTCTTCCTCTCTGCTCCTCTTCTTCTCATTCTCCTCCTCCTCCTTTCCTCCTCCTCCTCCTCTTCTGCTGGTTCCTTTTCCTTCTCCTCCACGCTCCTCTCTCTTCCTCTCCTTCTTCTCCTTATCCTCTTTATCCTC
>NW_027720623.1:0-320 GCF_054177405.1 Leptonychotes weddellii | reverse complement strand
CTGACAGACTCAGAGCAAAACCCAGCCCAGACCCGGGGCCCTCAAGCCTGGCTCCTGAGGGTCCCAGGGCTGGCTGCCCACCACTACTCAGCTGCTGATGGCCAGGGGTCCCTCCCAGAGCCCCAGACCTGTGTCTCCATCTGGGAGGTGCTGAGATTGCCCTGTGTACAAAATACCCTCCGCAGCCCCCCACCCACCCTGCACAAGCTCAGCTCCAGGTCCCAGCCTGTAAAGACCCTGCTGCATCTTATCCTCCCACAGGTAAGACGGGGGGCAAAGGGCCCCTCACAGTGCCCCCGCCCAGCGAGATGCTGCCTGGT
>NW_027720622.1:0-320 GCF_054177405.1 Leptonychotes weddellii | reverse complement strand
GCGGCCGTGACTGCCTCGCCCTCTGGGATCTGGGTCAGGTCGAAGCGGAACTCCTTCCAGTGGGGCTCCTGGTGGCCCAGGGTGCGGTCACGCTCCACTGCAAGACGGAGTGGGGCCGCTGGTCACTTACGCTCTGGGCAGAACCGGGGGGAGCTGGGGGCCAAGGCACCTGGGTGGGGACGGCTCCGTCCTCTGCAAAGGGGCTTGCGCCCAGGCTCTGTCTCCTGCGTGCTGAGAGGGCGCGGCGGGGCCGTGTGCTGAGGTGTCCGGCACAGGGCCCGGCACACCGTGGTGCCGGCAAGAGCAGCCTCCGCTTCTGG
>NW_027720621.1:0-320 GCF_054177405.1 Leptonychotes weddellii | reverse complement strand
CTCTTTGAATGTAAACATAATTCTCTTAGCTAGCTCTAGTTTCAACTGAAGTTGTTACATATGATATGAGTCTCTTCAGGTTCCAGAAAACAAGAGAGGATCCCTTAGAAGCAGGTCATTTAGGAAGGAGGCATCCAGCCTTCAGTGCTGGTTACCGCATAGTTTTTACCTAAAGATCCTTAAGATAATTTTTTTTTTTTACCTCAAAAAAGTTGATCTATGGGAAGGACTGTCTAAAATCCTTAGGTTAATATTTGTATTTTTAAAATCTTTTCATTGGCTCCAAGTGACTTTTTTTTTCCCTTAAGGATGAAGCATTG
>NW_027720620.1:0-320 GCF_054177405.1 Leptonychotes weddellii | reverse complement strand
GGTAACGCAAACCTGGTGCCAGAGCAGTACAAGGATATCATTTTCTTTATTTCTCCTGTTGAACTACTGTATCAGTGACCACAACGTGTTTGAAACCGTGCATTCCCAGATCTGGGGAGCAGAACACGGTTTAAAGGGAAGGTTAGGGCATTTTTCTCTTTGTGTCTCCCCCTGAAAACACAGGTCTCTTTCAGGAGGCAACTGCTTGTGTATTGCCGGAGTTGGGGGGTAGGCTGGCAGCCCCTTCCTTCACCCGCCTGGCCCATTCTGATGGCCCGGCATAGCAGCTGCTGGGTCCCAGCACCGGGGGGGGGGGGGGG
>NW_027720619.1:0-320 GCF_054177405.1 Leptonychotes weddellii | reverse complement strand
TTTTTTTTTTTTTTAAAGATTTTATTTATTTATTTGAGAGAGAGAGAATGAGAGAGAGCACATGAGAGGGGGGAGGGTCAGAGGGAGAAGCAGACTCCCTGCCGAGCAGGGAGCCCGATGCGGGACTCGATCCAGGGACTCCAGGATCATGACCTGAGCCGAAGGCAGTCGCTCAACCAACTGAGCCACCCAGGCGCCCGAGAGGAATATTCTTAACAGTGTGGTGACTGGAGCATTTGAAAAACAGAGGGTGAATAATGCCTATAAGGACAGCAGAGTTAACTGTTTACCATTAAATGGAATTGATGCCTAATAGAGGG
>NW_027720618.1:0-320 GCF_054177405.1 Leptonychotes weddellii | reverse complement strand
TCTCATTGTTTTAATTTGCAATTCTGCAATGACATATAGTATATGCTCTTTTTTTTTTTATCTGTACATCTTCTTTGGTGAGGTGTCCAGATCTTTTGCCTATTTTTAATTGGGTTATTTATATTCTTAATTGTTGAGTTTGGAGAAGTTTTTTTTATCAGATATGTGTTTTGCAGATATTTTCTCCCACTCTTTGACTGGTCTTTTGTTTCTCTTAGGTGTGTCTTCCATAGAGCAGAATTTTTAAATTTTAATGAGATCCAACTTACCAATTTTTTCTCTCATGGATCATGCTTTTGGTGTTGAATTTAAAAACTCAT
>NW_027720617.1:0-320 GCF_054177405.1 Leptonychotes weddellii | reverse complement strand
GGGTTGGTGAACAGGAACACATCCACTTGCACCATGACAGATGTTCCTGTGGTCCAGAGCCTTCTGGACCTCACGCTATGTGTCTCTTCATCTGGCTGTTCATTCCTATTCTTCAATATCCTTTGTAATATCCCGGTAATCTAGTAAGTAAACTGTTTTTGCTGAGTTCACTGTGAGCCATTCTAGCAAATGATCAAACCCAAACCTCCAATTCATAGCTAACTTGGACAAGTTGTAGGTAACTTGGGGACCCACCACTTGCAATTAGTGTTTGAAGTTGAGGAGGACAGTCTTGTGGGACTGAGCCCTTCCCCTGTGGG
>NW_027720616.1:0-5373 GCF_054177405.1 Leptonychotes weddellii | reverse complement strand
GGCTCCCTGCTCGGCGGGGAGTCTGCTTCTCCCTCTGACCCTCCTCCCTCTCATGCTCTCTGTCTCTCATTCTCTCTCTCTCAAATAAATAAATAAAATCTTTAAAAAAAAAAATAAATAAATAAAATCTTAAAAAAAAAAAAAAGAAACAGAACAAACAATCCTAAAAACCATATGGAACCACAAAAGACCCCAAATACTTAAAGCAATCTTGAGAAAGAAACACAGCTAGAGTCATTATATTTCCTGATTTCAAACTATATTACAAAGCTATAATAATCAAAACAATATAGTACTGGCATAAAGCAGACACATAGATCAATGGAACAAAATAGAGAGCCTAGCAATAAATCCAAGCATATATGTTCAACTAATTTTCAACAAACACACCAAAGGATAGTGTCTTCACTAAATGGTGTTGGGAAAACTGGACAGTCACATGCAAAAGAAGGAAATTGGACTCCTACCTTACACTATACGCAAAAGTCAATTCAAAATGGATTAAAAATTTAAACGTAACACCTGAAACCATAGAACTCCTAAAAGAAAACATAAGGAAAAAACTCCTTGACATTAGCCTTGCAATGATTCTTGGAATTGGTACCAAGAGCACAGGCCACAAAAGCAAAAATAAATAAGTGGGACTACATCAAACTAAAAAGTTTCTGATCAGCAAAGGAAACAATGAACAAAAGGGAGAAAAGATTTGCAAATCATATATCTGATAAGGGGTTAATATCCAAAATACATAAGTAACTTACACAATTCAATAGCACAAAAAACAAATAACCAGATTAAAAAAAAAATAGGCAAAGGACTTGAATACACATTTTTCCAAAGAAGACTTATAAATGGTCAACCAGTTTATAAAAAGTCATTCAACATCACTAATCATCAGGGAAATACATATAAAAACCACAATGAGGTTTCATATCACACTTGTTAGAATAGCTATTATCGGGGCGCCTGGGTGGCTCAGTTGGTTAAGCGACTGCCTTCGGCTCAGGTCATGATCCTGGAGTCCCTGGATCGAGTCCCGCATCCCTGCTCGGCAGGGAGCCTGCTTCTCCCTCTGACCCTCCCCTCTCTCATGTGCTCTCTCTCTCTCATTCTCTCTGTCTCAAATAAATAAACAAAATCTTTAAAAAAAAAAAAAAGAATAGCTATTATCAAAAAGTTGAAAGAGAACTGGTGTCGGCAAGAATGTGGAGGAAAGGGAACACTTGCGCACTCCTGGTGGAAATGTAAATTTGCGTAGCAGTCATGGAAAACATTATTGAGGTTCCTCAAAACATTAAAAATTGAACTCTATGATCCAGCAATATATATATATATGTATATATCAGAGGGAAATGAAGTTACTATCCTGAAGAGATATCTGCACTCCCATGTTCATTGCAGCATTATTCCCAAAAACCAAGATATGGAAACAACCTAAAAGTCCCTCAACAGATGAATAAAGAAAATATACAATAGATTATTATTCAGTTTAAAAAAAGAAGGAAATTCTACCATTTGCAACAATGTAGATGAACATGGAAGACAGGTTCTATGTGAAATAAGCCAGACACAGAAAAGCAAATGCAACATGGTCTCATTTATATGTGGAATCTCAAAAAAAAAAAAGAAAAAGAAAAAAAATTGAACTCCTACTAACAGAAGTAGAATGGGAAAAGTAGTGATATTGATCAAAGAGTACACACTTTCAGTTACAAGATGAATATGTTCTGGAGACCTAATTATGCAGCATAGTGTCTATAAATAATAATAATAATAATAATATTGTATTCTTGAAATTTGCTAAGAAAGTAGATTTCAAGTTTTCTCACCCCACACACAAAGGTAACTATGGGAGATGATGGATAGTTTAATTCGTTTCATGTGGTAAACATTGCACAATGTATACATGAATCAAAACATCACATTGTGTACATTAAATATCTATAATTTTTGTCAAAAATAAATAAGAATTTAAAAAAATTAAAGAGGTGACCTGCTCTTCTGCAGGACTCTAAGTTCTATAGGCCAAAATTTTCAGTTTTCCAAGAGATTCTGCCACATGAATTTTGAGGTGACATTTACTAATTATTAACTACATACAGGCCTCACGAAATAAATCTGTCTGACAAAATGCAGCCTGTCAGCAGTGTTTGCTTTAGGGGTCTTCTAAGGCAGCACGATGCTTGAGATTTATTGCTGGGAACCGCAAACAGGGCCAAATAGGAGACAAGACAGTAACAATCTGCCTACTTGATATTTTTTTCTAGGATTGACCCTGGTTCTAAGACAAAAAGAAGGAAGTATCTGGTTTTATCAATAAGGTCAGTTTTATCTCAGTCTAGTAGTGGACTTGATATAAAAACCTAATCAATACAGTACTTGCTTTAAGAACTCTCTGGGGAATTGGATATAGAAACTTACCAGGAGGAAGGAATATAATACATTTAGAACAAAATTATAGGTTTTTACTCTGAACATCACCTCAACCCCGAATTACACTGAGAGAAGTTGAAATTAATGGTTTGAGGGATTGCATTTTGTTTCATCTAGTTTCTTTTTTAGACAGTTCTTTGTCGTTGTGGTTATGCATTTGCCCAGACCTTTATGGAAATAGCCACATCCATAGAAACAACAATCAAAATAACACAAAACACAAGCAAAAACCAAACCAAAAACCAAAAAAATACACACTGCAAGCTCTGTCATGCCACTCCTCCCAAAATTAGAAATATAACCAAAGCACCAGCAAACTTCATTTCAGCCTCCAAAGCTGACAAATGAAGCATTTAATCAAAGAGAAGTCCTGCCTGAGATATAAAACACAAATCTTGGGAGTTTTTTATAGAGATTGGTTCAGAGAAATGGTTTTAATTTCTTAGGCTTTATAATGATAGCTTGTGTCTCCACATCAACTGATAAAAGGACAACAAAAACTCAAAGGAATTCTCTTAAAATCCACGCAAAAAAAAACTAATGAGACATTTAAATTACCCATTGAAGGAACTGAAAAGCAAAATTGACAGGTTTTTAGTCAAAAAAATGTTCCTGTCCCCCCAAGTAAACAAAGACTAGTGGGGGAATAAAAGGAAGAAAAAGTACATCCTGTTCTCCTGGGAACTATTCTGTGAGGAATTCTTGGGAATGAGGGGCTGCAGAATCCTCTAGGTAAAATGAGGCTACAAGCATTAGGCCTGATGGAAAACGGGGACCCTAGAAGGGGAATAAGTCACCCCACCCTGTTTCAGGCAATCAGACAGAAGCCTCCAGGAGAGAATGAGGACAGTGACTGAGTTCCTTCAGGTACCAGAGTCTCAAGGACTCTCCTCAAGGAAAACTATATATCTTCTAGAACTCTGCCAGAATAACAAGTGAGTATGACACATATTAAGGAGGCCTATTGTTAACTGCTGCCAGGATTTTGGTGGCAAATAATAAGACAATCAGCTTTTTTTTTTCCTATTTCATTTTTAGGTAAAAAAAAATCACAGTTTTTAGAGATTATAAAAATATGTGTAAATGTTAAAACTTAAGAAAATATAGAAAAGCACAAAGAAGAAACTTAAAACCAGTGACAAAAACTGTTAATATTTTATATATATTTTCCAGTATTCATATAGCTTTATTATATGGATACATAGGTATAAAGACATGGGAAAGTATGTAGATTTGGGGATCAAACTACACAATCTATTTGGTAACTGGCTTTATCAGAATATATTTCATATAGCATACAAAATATCCTTGTATTTTAAACATTTTGTTAAGCCATTAAATATTTTTATTCAATCTGATCATAGTGTTGTTACATTATTACATATTTGGGGGATGAATAATTAATTTAGTGTTGTTACATTATTACATATTTGGGTGATGAATAATTAATTTAATTAATTTACATATTTGAGGGATGAATAATTAATTTACTATTTTTAAAAAGACAGCAAGGATATAAAGAATTTACAGAAGAAAATCCAAATTAAGTACATGAAGAGATGCTCAGCCTCACTCATTTTTTAAATTTTTTTTAAGATTTTATTTTTTTAAGATTTTATTTATTTATTTAAATGACAGAGAGAGAGAGAGCGAGAGAGGGAACACAAGCAGGGGGAGTGGGAGAGGGAGAAGCAGGCTTCCTGCCAGGCAGGGAGCCCGATGCGGGCTCAATCCCAGGACCCTGGGATCATGACCTGAGCCAAAGGCAGTCACTTAACAAACTGAGCCACCCAGGTTCCCCTCACTCATTTTTTTTTTTTTTTAGAGATAGCAAGAGTGTGGTAGTGGGGGAAGGACAAAGGGGGAGAGAGAGAGAGAGAGAGAGAATACTGAGCAGGCTCCATGCCTAGTGCCTGACCTGGGGCTCAGTCTCATGACCCTGTGATCATAACTTGAGCCAAAATCAAGAGTTGGATGCTTAACTGACTGAGCCACCCAGACACCACCCAACCTCACTCATAATAAAAGAACTGTAGAGCCAAAATATCTACTAGTGTTTCTAATTCTGGTTCTACCTCTTACTAGTCGTATGACCATATGCAATTTACTTAGCTTCAATGTGCCTCAGTTTTCATATCAATAAATTGGGAACAGTAGTAGAACCTTTCTCTTAGGGAAGTTATGAGTATTAAATATGTTGATATTTGTAAAATGCTTATAACAATACCTGGCACATACTAAGAGCCATATAAATGTTATAAAAATTAAATAAATGCCAATTTATGGTGGTATGCCATTGTTTTGCCTATCAGATATGCAAAGGTTAAAGAATTTGTTAATGCATTGTGTTGATGAGGGTATGAGGAAATAGGCATTCTCATACATTGCCAAACTCCATGGAAGGCAATTTGGCCAGATGTATCAAAATTGCAGGGCATACAAATCTTGTGAACAAATCTTACCTCTATGAATTTATTGTACATATATATACTCCCCTGTGAACAAAGTGAGACAAATACAAGGTTTTTCATTGCAGCAGTGTTTGTAATAACAAGTGATTGGAAACAACCTATGTATTTACCAATAGGGAATGGGTTAAAGAAATCATTATGCATCCATATGAAATGCTGCCTTAAAAAAAAAAAAAAGTAGCAGCTTCCTTTAAAAACTGGCATGAACGAAAACTAGCGTATTTTTTTAAATTTTATTATGTTATGTTAATCACCATCATTAGTTTTTGATGTAGTGTTCCATGCTTCATTGTTTGTGTATAACACCCAGTGCTCCATTCAATATGTGCCCTCTTTAATACCCATCACCAGGCTAACCCATCCCCCCACCTCCCTCCCTCCTAGAGCCCTCAGTTTTTTTCTCAGAGTCCATAGTCTCTCATGGTTTGTCTCCCCCTCCGATTTCCCCCCCTTCATTTTTCCCTTCCTA
>NW_027720615.1:0-320 GCF_054177405.1 Leptonychotes weddellii | reverse complement strand
TGGGTTTTTGTTTATTTGTGTTTTACTAGATGTTACCAACTCCTTCACCTTCTCTAGCCCCTTCCTCTCCTCCCCTTTCCTCTTACTCGAGCTGACCATTTTCCTTAAATTTGACCATTAAAACAAATCTAGTTCTTTGAAGACCCCCACTTCTTGCATTGTTTTTTTTGTTTGTTTCACTTAGCAATGTACTTTTTTTTAATTATGTTATGTTGATCACCATACATTACACATTAGTTTTTGATGTAGTGTTCATGATTTATTGTTTGCATATAACACCCAGTGCTCCATGCAGTACGTGCCCTCCTTAATACCCATCA
>NW_027720614.1:0-320 GCF_054177405.1 Leptonychotes weddellii | reverse complement strand
GCTTTCTGAGGGCTCCCTTCTATAGCTGTGTTCTCAGTTGGAAGAAGGCTGGTGTTGGGCACCAGGTGCTGGGGTCTGTCTCCTAGCAGGGGCTCTACTCACAGCTGGAGTCCTGGGGGCCGATTCCAGGCCTGGGGTCTCTGTCGGGAAGGCAATGGCCTTTGCACTCTGGGCTGCTTCCTGTTTATACGCTGAGCCCAAGACAGCAGATGTGGCTGTCCGGAGGCTGAACCAAGCCCTTTGGCCTCCTGTACCCTGAGCCTTCCAGAATCCTGGGTGCCCCTGTGAACTGGAGCTGAGAGGTCTGTGCTCAGGGCTCT
>NW_027720613.1:0-320 GCF_054177405.1 Leptonychotes weddellii | reverse complement strand
TTGAGAGTCGTCACAGAACCACCTGGCCTGCAAAGCCAAAGTATGTACTGTCTGGCCCTGCACAGAAATCGTTGGCGGACCCGTGTCCTAGAGGGTCAGTTTTATTCGTAGATTCAGTGCAAAAACAGAGTCGTTCAGAATATTATATTTATTTGAACATGGTTTTGCATAAATATGACTCATACAGTCGTTTGTAAGAGTGACATCTACCTTTTTTTTTAAGATTTTTATTTATTTACTTGATGGAGAGAGACACAGTGAGAGAGGGAACACAAGCAGGGGGAGTGGGAGAGGGAGAAGCAGGCTTCCCGCAGAGCAGG
>NW_027720612.1:0-320 GCF_054177405.1 Leptonychotes weddellii | reverse complement strand
GAAGACTTTAAATGACACACTGGACCAAATGGACTTCACAGATATATTCAGAACATTCCAACCCAAAGCAACAGATCCCTGTGGTGGGCTCCTGCGCTGCTCCTCCCGGGGGAGGAAGGGAAGTCTCCCTGGATCTGCTGCTTGTTGGGTCCCTGCTGGAAAAGCAGTGGCCCACCTCTGCCAGGGATCACGATTTATGGCAACCCCGAGCTGAGAGCCTGCTCCTCGGCTCCGTCTCTGCAGCTGGCTTCCCCGCTTCGATACCTGGGAGCTCTGCCACACTCAGGCACCCCCAGTCTTTCTGTGACCCCGAGGGTCCT
>NW_027720611.1:0-320 GCF_054177405.1 Leptonychotes weddellii | reverse complement strand
GGTTAGAATGGCAAAAATTGACAAGGCAAGAAACAATGTTAGAGAGGCTGTGGAGAAAGGGAAACCCTCTTACACTGTTGGTGGGAATGCAAGTTGGTACAGCCGCTTTGGAAAACAGTGTGCAGGTTCCTTAAAAAATTAAAAATAGAGCTATCCTATGACCCAGCAATTGCACTACTGGGTATTTACCCCAAAGACAAAGATGTAGTGAAAAGAAGGGCCATATGCACCCCAATATTTGTAACAGCAATTTCCACAATAGCCAAACTGTGGAAAGAGCAGAGATGCCCTTCAACGGAATGGATAAAGAAGATGTGCTC
>NW_027720610.1:0-320 GCF_054177405.1 Leptonychotes weddellii | reverse complement strand
TTCATCATGAGTGATATGTTTAAAAGTAATTTCCCACTGGTCATCTAATTTTGGAGTGGTCGGCCTTTCTGGCTTTGGAAACACTGTCAGAATCAGGATAAAGAGAATAGCCCCTTCCTGTACCTATCCCCTAAAACATGCAAAATGCTGGCTGCATAATGTTACATGTCCTTTTGTTCAAGGCAGAGACTACCTCTACCTCTAGATTGTCTTGGTCAGTGAATCCCTAGCAGAGTAATAGAGTAGCGTAGGAGCTCCAGTCTGGAAGAAAGGCATTTAAGAATAACAGACTGAATAATGAAGGGGGGGAATCAGAGGGG
>NW_027720609.1:0-320 GCF_054177405.1 Leptonychotes weddellii | reverse complement strand
TTTTTTTTTTTAAAGATTTTATTTATTTATTTGAGACAGAGAGAATGAGAGACAGAGAGCATGAGAGGGAGGAGGGTCAGAGGGAGAAGCAGACTCCCTGCCGAGCAGGGAGCCTGATGCGGGACTCGATCCCGGGACTCCAGGATCATGACCTGAGCCGAAGGCAGTCGCTTAACCAACTGAGCCACCCAGGCGCCCTCCAAAGGATTTTTATATGTTAAAGGAGACATAGGATCCTGGAGGTCGGGCTAATGTTAAGCTAAGGTTGCCTTTGCCCTTAGCAAATATTAGCATTGAGTCAGTTGAGTTCCTAGAGGAAG
>NW_027720608.1:0-320 GCF_054177405.1 Leptonychotes weddellii | reverse complement strand
TAAAGATTTTATTTATTTATTTGACAGAGAGAGTCACAGCGAGAGCAGGAACACAAGCAGGGGGAGTGGGAGAGGAAGAAGCAAAGAAGCCGGCTTTTCGCTGAGCAGGGAGCCCGACGCGGGGCTCGATCCCAGGACCCTGGGATCATGACCTGAGCCGAAGGCAGTCGCTTAACCGACTGAGCCACCCAGGCGCCCCTGCTGATCTTTACTTTAACTGGTATTTGGGTGACTTAAATTGCAAAAGAAATGTAGCCAGTCCAAATTATACTTTACAAAGACTTCAAACATTGGTGATTTCTGAATAAAAACAATGTTTG
>NW_027720607.1:0-320 GCF_054177405.1 Leptonychotes weddellii | reverse complement strand
GCTTATATTCAGTTATCTGAAGGACCAAGAATCTCTCCTCTCCAGCTACAAAATATGGATGGCTCTAAGAAAAACAGATGTCATTATATTGGTTATATTAATAGTAATTATTAATTAATATGTTATTAATAATTAATGATTAATTATATTATTAATTTAAAAATATATTTTAGTATGTTATTAATTAATATATCAATTCACCATTGGATAGGGAATGAGAAAATAAATTTCCATATTTTAGAAGTAGTCATCACATCTTTTTTTTTTATTTTTCTTTATTCTTATGTTAATCCCCATACATTACATCATTAGTTTTAGAT
>NW_027720606.1:0-320 GCF_054177405.1 Leptonychotes weddellii | reverse complement strand
TTAAATAAAATGATTAAAGGTGCCTAGATATATTATAACATTAAAAATCAAAGATATGATCATATAATATTGAAAGATATAAGTAAAATATGATAGAAGTAAAGGAGTTTTTTGTTTTTTTTTTTTAACCAAGGTAATTAGTCACGGCAATACTGAAATACCGACAAGCCAGAAAGGCATGGGAAGTATTTTTTTTTTTTCTCCAGAGTTGGTTTCCTTGTAAAAACTGAAAGCAATCCTCTTTTCAGCCTGTGACTCTGTTTAAAAAGAACTGTGGCTATGAAAATTGTAAGATAAATACTCCTGTCTTTTTTTTTTTT
>NW_027720605.1:0-5375 GCF_054177405.1 Leptonychotes weddellii | reverse complement strand
GGTCTTTCATCCATATTGAGTCTATTTTTGTGTGTGGTGTAAGGAAATGGTCCAGTTTCATTCTTCTGCGTGTGGCTGTCCAATTTTACCAACACCATTTGTTGAAGAGACTGTCTTTTTTTCCACTGGACATTCTTTCCTGCTTTGTCGAAGATTAGTTGACCATAAAGTTGAGGGTCCATTTCTGGATTCTCTATTCTGTTCCATTGATCTATGTGTCTGTTTTTGTGCCAGTACCATACTGTCTTGATGATGACAGCTTTGTAATAGAGCTTGAAGTCCAGAATTGTGATGCCACCAGCCTTGCTTTTCTTTTTTCAACATTCCTTTGGCTATTCGGGGTCTTTTCTGGTTCCATACAAATTTTAGGATTATTTGTTCCATTTCTTTGAAAAAAGTTGATGGTAACGTGTAGATTGCTCTAGGTAGCATAGACATTTTCACAATATTTGTTCTTCCAATCCATGAGCATGGAACATTTTTCCATTTTCTGGCCCAGTTTTGAGCCAGAGTGTGGGAAGGGAGAAACATCCATGTTCTACAGCATAGAAACCCCCTGAGGGAGCTTCCAAGTGTCACTGCCCCCCATCCCGGGAGATCCAGTATCCTGGAGGCTGAACGCCTCATGCCCTGCTCATCTGGGCACTGCTGCATGTATTCCCCAGGCCCGTGGCCTCGCTTGTCAGCCATGAACTAAAAATACCATTCTCTAGGAATGATTTTTTCTGAATAATATGTGAGACTAAACCTGCTTGGCCCCTCTTTCTGTGATCTTTAACCTTTTTCTTTTGGCAGTGGGAGCGGGCGGGGTGGCAGTAGCAAAAATGATTTCCCATCTAATAGTCCTTTTCTTAATTACTTTGCTTACTAAGAGGTGACCAATTCCACTAGCAAGTGCCACAGAGGGCTGAGAAAAAAAAATTGTTCCCAGGGAGAAGCAGTTTCATGTGGGCAGAAGGCCCCTCTTCTACGTCTTGAATTATAATGCATTCAGAAAATATCGTATTGGGGCGCCTGGGTGGCTCAGTCGTTGAGCGTCTGCCTTCGGCTCGGGTCGTGATCCCGCGGTCCTGGGATCGAGCCCCGCATCTGGCTCCCTGCTCGGCGGGGAGCCTGCTTCTCCCTCTTCCACTCCCCCTGCTTGTGTTCCCTCTCTCACTGTGTCTCTCTCTGTCAAATAAATAAAATCTTTAAAAAAAAAAAAAAGAAAATATCGTATTAATATCTGGTAGGCCATGGTTTTGTTAGTGCAGCTTAATTTCAGTGTGTCCCCGTGGAATGAGAAGGTCCCTGCAGTCAAGGAAGCCTGGCAGCTGTTTAAAATAATAATGTCAGAGATGGTCTGCCATCACATTAACTCTCCCCATTCTCTATTCCTGACACATTTATTGAGTGCTTGCTATGATCCAGGCATTGTACTGGGCACTTGGCATATGTGACCTCATTTTCACAAGAGATTGTTTTGTTGCTCCAAGAACCCAGATGCGGCAGGAAGCTGGCCCTTGGGAGGGGTCAATATCTTTTATCAACCGTAGGGAGACCCCAGTGTCAATAAAGTGCAGGGCTAGCCTGGCTGGAGAGAAGGTGGCAGCCTTAACAATCTCTTCCACTACTCTCTTGGAAGGACTCTTACCTGGTGACAGGACTGGGGTGCTGCTTTTCAAGGCAGCACCTATCTGGGCACGATATTGCAGCTGAAACTCATATTTCTTATTTTTTTCTTTTCAAATCTTTATTGAAATTCTAGTTAGTTAACATATTTATTTTCAAACCCCTTTCCTCAGAGCCTGGAATTGAGCCACAGAACAGAGCCTTAGGGTTTCAGTGCTTGCACTTCACAGGCTGTGTAATGCAAGAGGGGCCTCTTTATTTGCCTTCTGGGGCACTGCTCCTCGATGGGCAGCAGAATCAGGTCAAGCTTGACCTCTTTGGTTTAGTAGGAGAATGCAGGATACAATGCCAAGTGGTTATAGAAAGATAGAAACTTCTTGATAAGTCATTAGTAGGTCTAAAAATTTTTAGCTTACTGTCTTTTTGTTGGGGTTGGGGGAGGTCTGCAGATTTCATTCATTCAACAGGTATTTACTGACTTTATATTAATGAAGCCCCTCCTGTATGCTAGGAACTGGGTTGAACTAAAGTATCCCCCATGATGTCCAAGGGTGGGAGAGTTAGACATAATCACACAAATGCATAATTAATTCAGGCAAGGAACATTATTGGATTTTAAAATCACTGGGGAATTTAATGAGTAACAGGACCAAGTAAGGATATGGAGCGGTTAGAACCCTCACACACTGCTGATGAGAATATAAAAGCGTAGACTACCCTTTGGAAAACTCTTTGGCAGTTTATTAAAAGCTAAATGTACACTCACCATCCTACTCCTAGGTATTTGCCCAAGAGAAAGGGGAAAACAAAACATATTCTCACAAAGACTTGTACTCAGCTGTTTCTAGCAGCTTTGTTCATGAGAGCCCCAAACTGGAAACCACCCAGTGTCCATCAACAGGTGAATAAACAAACTGGTCCATCCATCTACTGGAATACTACTCAGGGGCCAAAAGGAAGAATTACAGCTACACACAGCAGCATGGTTAGATCTTAAAAGCATTATATGCTGAGAGTGATTCAGGCAGACACAGAAGACTGCAAGTTCTGATTCCATTTATATAAAGCTCTGTAAATGCAAACTAATCTATAGTGATAGCAGGCAGATCGGTGGTTGCCTGAGAGCAAGGAGTGGCAAGAAGAACTGATTGCAATGGGACATGGGAAAAACTTGGGGATGATAGAAATACTCTATATCTTGGTTGTGGTGATGATTTCGCTCATGTATGCATATTCAAAACGATCAAATTGTACCCTTTAAATGGATAGAGTTTATCATATATAAATTATACCTCAATAGTTAATTTTTTAAAACTTAAAATCACTGGGGAACAACAGTTCTGAAGGAACTTGATACTTACATAGTCTCAAAATATCACCCGACACATTAATTACCGAGGGGAAATGTACCTTTATAATGAAGAGATCTGGGGGTTACTACCTTAACAAGGTGACCGGACCTGGCACCCCTACTGTTAGTTCAACCAAACCTTGTGTGTCTCTTTGCTGAAAATATGTAATCTGAATCTTACCATGAAGAAACAATTAGACAAATCCAGAATGTGGATTTGGAAGACAACTGGCCTGGACTCAATCAAAAAGGTCAATGGCACGAAAAAGAGAACAGTTTGAGGGCCTACTGTAACTTCCGCGTTTATAACATAAACACATTTCCCATTCAGATAGCCCAGTGGTAGGACCCTAAGCTTTGGTGTCACCCCTGGCATCCTCACTTTTGTAGGTAATAGCTGGCCTTCAGCTTGAACTGGCTAAGCCTTGTTTTTCTATCTTTCAAATTGGGAATAAAAATAGTAGTTCCTTCAGAGAGAGTTTTTGAGAATTAAATGCACTCCTGTTTGTAGTGTTCTCACATAATGCCTGGTACATAGTGATCATTCAGTTGATGTCAGCCATTATTTTGGTGGCTCCTGTCACTGACTTGCTGTGGTTGTAGAAATCCAAACAGGGGTGCCTGGGTGGCTCAGTTGGTTGAGCAGCTGCCTTCAGCTCAGGTCATGATCCTGGAGTCCCGGGATCGAGTCCCGCATCGGGCTCCCTGCTCGGCGGGGAGTCTGCTTCTCCCTCTGACCCTCCCCCCTCTCATGTGCTCTCTCTCTCCTCTCATCCTGTCTCTCAAAAATAAATAAATAAAAAATCTTTAAAAAAAAAAAAGAAATCCAAACAGGACATCTCCCCAAAACATTAATGGATGAGATTGGACAGCGTCTAGAGGCAGTTTTTTTAAAACTTCTCATTGAAGTATAGCATCCATTAAAGAAAAGTACACCCATCATTAAAGTATAGCTCAGTGAACAGCCACAAACTGAACACAACTGTGTGACCAGTGTAGGAAACAGAAGATGAGTGGTTCCCCCCAGAAACCTTTTTACCAGGGATCACCACTATCCTGGCTTCTAACAATAGAGAGTAATTTTGTCTTTTTATGCTTGAAAAGTGGACTCATACCAAATGCACAGTTTTGTTTCTGGCCTCTTTCACTCAGCATGATGTCTGTGAGGTTCATCCATCCCACGGTTGAATCCATAAATTCACCCATGTGATTGGAGATCGTTCTCCTTGCTGTATACTCTTCCGTCATATGAATAATCCACTATTTATTCATTCTGCTCTTCTGGATATTTGGGTACTTTCCAGTTTGGGGCACTGCTGTGAACATTCTTGTACATGAATTTTGGTGCATATGTGTGCACTCGTGTGCTTCGAGTATATACCCAAGAGTGAGGCAGCTTTTAATAATTAATTTTAGCATGTTGAACATGACAGTTTAAAAGACCTATCAGTCCCTGAAGGGATAATCATCTGTGAAGCTGTGAGCTAAAGCAATAAGGGTTCTCTTTGCTACCTGTTCATGGCTTTGTGTTTCATGTCTTTTAAGGAGAAAGGGGTGGTTCTGGCAAGGGCGTGTATGGGTACTCAGAGCTGTCTCACATACTCTTTTAGCAGCTGGATCATCCCTGTTTGCAAAGTGTGCCTGGCTTGAAAGAATCTTGAATTCTTCCAGTACCTTGTGATATAACTGTTTTCTTTCCTGGGGTTCTGTCTGTGGTTTTGAGTTGAGACTGTGGTTAGCACAGATCGTGATAACTCCATGGTGTTTACATGCCAGCCCATTGTAGAGCATTGCTCTCCGATTTGATTTTGGCTATTTTGCCACACAGGTAAGTAGGTGTTCTTATTGATACTCACCGATGAGACTCCAAAATGAAAGGTTCAGCCCTGGGGGCAGTTTGTGAGGGGAGGAAGGGTGAGGCTTCAGAAGCTGGGGTGTCTGAGGGTGAGTGCCGAGCCCCATAGCCACGGCTTGAGGGCTGTGGCTGTAATTCAGCTTGTCTGCATCGTTCGCAGGTCAGAGGTGGCGCTCATCTCCGCTGTGCAAATGGAAGCCCTCTCTAAAAATGATCTTTGACAGATACTTAGAGCTGTGACCTTCCTCCTGATTTAGCTCATTTGCCTGGGTAAATGAGCAGAGTGCTTTCTGTGTGGCAGATTTAAATTTCACCACTAATTGAGGGTAGCATCTTTAGGGAGAAATGCTTGCCATTAGATCAGAGGCCTTTGGGAGACAGCCTGGCAACAAACATATCAGGGCAGATTAAGGCAGGAGGTGGAGATGGGGAGAGTACAGAGTGCATCTGTTATGAGTAACTGTGGGACGGGCAGCAGAGAAGCCAAGTGAGGACTTCTGCCACACGCCCCAGGGGGGACCGTGCGCGCACGTGCCATGTACATGTCATTGTAGGTTT
>NW_027720604.1:0-320 GCF_054177405.1 Leptonychotes weddellii | reverse complement strand
GTTAGCCTGGTGATGGGTATTAAAGAGGGCACATTCTGCATGGAGCACTGGGTGTTGTGCACAAACAATGAATCACGGAACACTACATCTAAAACTAATGATGTATGGTGATTAACATAACAATAAAATAATAAAAAAAAAAGAAGTAACCGTGGTTGGCGTTTGTCCCATGTGGGTGGTGGTGGAGGCAGTGATGATGGCTCTGGGTGTGGGTGTGTGTGAGCGTGCGTTGGGGGAAGGTGGGATGGAGTCCTTGGGAGAGTCAAGGACACAAGTGAGAAGCTTGCAGAGGAACCCAGCTCCTCTTGGTGGTGGGCAGC
>NW_027720603.1:0-320 GCF_054177405.1 Leptonychotes weddellii | reverse complement strand
GCAAAAGTAGAGTTATCTTGAGATGGGCACTATGTCATTGTCATGGCAAAGAGACAGGGGGACTGAAGTTCCAATGACCAGATAAGGTCGCAGCCATGGCTGCCTGGTCTGGAGGCAAACAGGCAGAGGTTGCTAGCTCCATCCAATAAGTATGTCCTGGAGAGACTGTGGAGGAATTATCAGTTATGGGGGCTGACATCAGGAAGAAGAAGGAGACAGAACTTGAGGAACCTTGTCCATAAGGAGTCTGCCCTCAACTCTATGTGTGTTTTGGGGGCAGGGTCCAGCCTGGGTCAGGGGGCAGCTTAGGGTCAGGTAAT
>NW_027720602.1:0-320 GCF_054177405.1 Leptonychotes weddellii | reverse complement strand
TATTTATTTTTTTAAAGATTTTATTTATTTATTTGAGAGAGAGGATGAGAGGAGAGAGAGAGCACATGAGAGGGGGGAGGGTCAGAGGGAGAAGCAGACTCCCTGCCGAGCAGGGAGCCCGATGCGGGACTCGATCCAGGGACTCCAGGATCATGACCTGAGCCGAAGGCAGTCGCTTAACCAACTGAGCCACCCAGGCACCCAAGGGACAGAGTTATTTTTAAAAAACTCATAGGATTACCTGTATCTTCAAAATCTCGCTCAGTTTATTCTGTAACATCTACAGCCAAGGCGTGTACAAAGAAGCAGCTGTTCAAACC
>NW_027720601.1:0-320 GCF_054177405.1 Leptonychotes weddellii | reverse complement strand
TAGTATTCTTGTGCATATTTTTCTCATTTAGTGCTCTGAATATATCTTGCCAGTCCTTTCTGGCCTGCCAGCTCTCTGTGGATAGGTCTCTTGTCAATCTAATCTTACTACCATTGTAGGCTACAGATCTCTTCTCCTGAGCTGCTTTCAGGATTTTGTCTTTGTCTCTGAGACTCATAAGTTTTACTATTAGATGTTGGGGTGTTGAAATATTTTTATTTATTTTGAGGGGTTTCTCTGTCCCTCCTGGATTTTGATGCCTTTTTCCTTCCCCATATTAAGAAATTCTCTGCTATAATTTGCTCCAATGTACCTTCTGC
>NW_027720600.1:0-320 GCF_054177405.1 Leptonychotes weddellii | reverse complement strand
TTTTTTTTTTTTAAAGATTTTTTATTTATTTATTTGTGAGAGAGAATGAGAGACAGAGAGCACGAGAGGGAGGAGGGTCAGAGGGAGAAGCAGACTCCCCGCTGAGCAGGGAGCCCGATGCGGGACTCGATCCCGGGACTCCAGGATCATGACCTGAGCCGAAGGCAGTCGCTTAACCGACTGAGCCACCCAGGCGCCCGACCAGCATCTTTTTAATTTATTTTATTTCCATATTGTCTGTCCCCTCCCACTTGAGTATAAACTTCATTAGGACAAGGGTTTTGTCTCCTTTGTTCACTGTTATATCCCCAGAACCTAGA
>NW_027720599.1:0-320 GCF_054177405.1 Leptonychotes weddellii | reverse complement strand
GGAAACAAATGTTGGCGAGGTTGTGGAGAAAGGGGAACCCTCCTATACTGTTGGTGGGAATGCAAGCTGGTGCAGCCACTCTGGACAACAGTATGGAGGTTCCTCAAGAAGTTAAAAATAAAGCTACCCTATGACCCAGCAATTGCACTACTGGGTATTTACCCCAAAGACACAGATGTAGTGAAAAGAAGGGCCATATGCACCCCAATGTTCATAGCAGCAATGTCCGCAATAGCCAAACTGTGGAAAGAGCCGAGATGCCCTTCAACAGATGAATGGATAAAGAAGATGTGGTCCATATATACAATGGAATATTACTC
>NW_027720598.1:0-320 GCF_054177405.1 Leptonychotes weddellii | reverse complement strand
GTGCTATTCCCAGGACATGCTGTTCCCGTGGACCTTGCTGTTCCCAGGACATGCTGTTTCTGTGGACATGCTGTTCCCATGGACTGTGCTGTTCCCGTGGACCGTGCTGCTCCTGTGGACAGTGCTGTTCCAGGACATGCTGTTTCCATGGACTGCTCCTCCTGTGGACTATGCTATTCCTGTAGACTTTGCTGTTCCCAGGACATGCTGTTCCCGTGGACCATGCTATTCCTGTGGACTGTGCTGTTCCCGTGGACTGTGCTGCTCCTGTTGACTGTGCTGTTCCCGTGGACTGTGCTGTTCCCAGGACATGCTGTTCC
>NW_027720597.1:0-321 GCF_054177405.1 Leptonychotes weddellii | reverse complement strand
GAGGCCAAAAAGACAGATTTAGAATGGTAGAGGAAGGTATTGCCCAAGAGCTAGAAGTCGTGAGGTTTGCTGCAGTAAAACAGACAAATGCCGGCTGTGGACGGCACACAAAAATGTTGTTACATGGTGGGCGCCTGGGTGGCTCAGTTGGTTGGGCGACTGCCTTCGGCTCAGGTCATGATCCTGGAGTCCCAGGATCGAGTCCCGCATCGGGCTCCCTGCTCGGCGGGGGGTCTGCTTCTCCCTCTGACCCTCCTCCCTCTCGTGCTCTCTGTCTCTCATTCTCTCTGTCTCAAATAAATAAATAAAATCTTTAAAAAA
>NW_027720596.1:0-321 GCF_054177405.1 Leptonychotes weddellii | reverse complement strand
TGCCCTGTAGTTTCTTCAAAGCAGCGAGAAGGTGGTGTTTATACCAGAGCCCTAGCTGCCCTGCATGGCACTGTTCTCAGGCTAAAAGGGAGACAAACGGGAATCTTACCCCGTCCTGTTTATTTCTTTTTTTTTTTTTTAAAGATTTTATTTATTTATTTGAGACAGAGAGAATGAGAGACAGAGAGCATGAGAGGGAGGAGGGTCAGAGGGAGAAGCAGACTCCCTGCCGAGCAGGGAGCCCGATGCGGGACTCGATCCCGGGACTCCAGGATCATGACCTGAGCCGAAGGCAGTCGCTTAACCAACTGAGCCACCCAG
>NW_027720595.1:0-321 GCF_054177405.1 Leptonychotes weddellii | reverse complement strand
TTTTTTTTTTAAAGATTTTATTTATTTATTTGAGAGAGAGAGAATGAGAGACAGAGAGCATGAGAGGGAGGAGGGTCAGAGGGAGAAGCAGACTCCCTGCCGAGCAGGGAGCCCGATGCGGGACTCGATCCCAGGACTCCAGGATCATGACCTGAGCCGAAGGCAGTCGCTTAACCAACTGAGCCACCCAGGCGCCCCCCCACTCTCCACTTCTGCATGAAGGAGACTACTTCCTGCCCCTCTGAGGTTGAGCTTGGCCATGTGACTTGCTTCGGCCAATGGAAAATGACCTTCCCAGGTCATTCTCAAAACTCCTCTGGA
>NW_027720594.1:0-5376 GCF_054177405.1 Leptonychotes weddellii | reverse complement strand
GTCTGGATGGTGGTTGGTGGGTTCATCCTGGGGCTAGGACCCCTGAAGGGGCCTGTGTAGTAAGGTCTCCATGTCTCAGGTTCTGTGGGAAGGGAAAACCAGAGCTTCCCTTCCCAACTCAGATTAATGTGTTCATCCTTATCTGTGCTCAGGGTGAGTAAAGGACCATGTGGGTTGGATTTTACATGTTATTTTCTTATTTAAATTCAATTAGCCACAGTTTGGCTATCAACATGGATGGGACTGGAGGAGCTTATGCTAAGTTAAATAAATCAAGCATTGAAAGTCAATTATCATATGGTTTCACTTATTTGTGGAACATAAGGAACAGCATGGAGGACATTAGGAGAAGGAAAGGAAAAATGAAGGGGGGGGAATCAGAAGGAGAGATGAACCATGAGAGACTATGGACTCCGAGAAACAAACTGAGGGTTCTAGAGGGGAGGGGGGTGGGGGGATGAGTTAGCCCGGTGATGGGTATTAAGGAGGGCACGTACTGCATGGAGCACTGGGTGTATGAAAACAATGAATTGTGGATCACTGCATCAAAAACTGGTGATGTATTGTATGGTGACTAACATAACATAATAAAATAAAATTTAAAAAAATAAATAAATTCAATTAGCCAACATATAGTACATCATTACACTCAGACGTAATGTTCAACAACTTATCAGTGGCATATAAGCCTTTCTGTTCCATGGATGGAAATAGAAGGTATTATGCTGAGTGAAATATCAATCAAAGAAAGATATTATATAGTTTCACTCATATGTGGAATATAAGGAATAGTGCAGAGGATCATAGGGGAAGAGAGGGAAAACTGAATGGGAGTCATCAGACAGGGAGACAAACCATGAGAGACTCTTAGCTATAGGAAAGAAACAGAGGGTTATGGAAGGGAGGTGGGTGGGGGCATGGGGCAACTATGTGATGGGCATTAAGGAGGGCTCCGGATGTGATAAGCACTGGGTGTTATATGCAGCTGATAAATTATTGAACACTACATCTGAAACTAATGATGTGCTATATGTTTGCTAATTGAATTTAAATAAGTTTTTTTAAAAAAGAAAAAGAAAAGAATATCCACATAACACCCAATCCCTCTGCCTTGCTGTCCACACAGATGAGCTTGTTTCCATATGTAAACGCTGAAGTATAGTTCCTAACACCCCTTTTGTGGATGGAGACTGGTGATTGCATCCATTGCCATCATTTCCAGGACCCCATATCTGATTTGAGAGAGAGAATGACCCAAACTGTGCAAGTAGTCAGGGTCTAGACTCCGGACCACTGCCTTGTCCTCCAGGTTTGTGAACAGGTAACTGCAGGTTGAAATTGCAGCCCTCAGTTGGGCATCCTGACAATAGAATACAAGGGAACCTTTGTAAGGTTTCCACATGTTCATCAACTCCAGCACAAAACTTCTCGAGCAACTGGGGCCAGAGAAAAGTTCAGGCAGAACTGGAGCCTAGATCACTAGGACCAGGCTCAGTGGGTCCTCACACCACCCAACATGGGGACACCAAGAACTGGTGACTGTCACCAGGGCTCAGGATCTTTTAATGCCTTCTCTCCCCCACAGGGATCCACATGCAAATCACCTCGGGTGCTCCCAGAAGAAATCGGCATCACAGGCAGAGGCCAGCATGCTGGGTCTCCAACCTGCAGACAGCCATGCAGATGCTGTGGTCCCTCCTCTGCCTTCTGGCAGCTCCCCTGGGTAATGGTCTGGGAACTCTGGGATAGATGGGAGGCCTTTCTGTGGGATGGGATAGACTCACCATGACTCTCTTTGTCCCTAGGTGTCCTGTCTCAACTTACACTTCAGGAATCAGGCCCAGGACTGGTGAAGCCCTCACAGACCCTCTCTCTCACATGTGTTGTCTCTGGGGGTTCTGTGACCAGTAGTTACTATTGGAACTGGATCCGCCAGTGCCCTGGGAGAGCATTGGAGTGGATGGGGTACTGGACAGGTAGCACAAGGTACAACCCGGCTTTCCAGGGCCGCATCTCCATCACTGCTGACACGTCCAAGAACCAGTTCTCCCTGCAGCTGAGCTCCGTGACAACCGAGGACACGGCCGTGTATTACTGTGCGAGAGGCACACTGAGGAGACATCAGTGTGAGCCCAGACACAAACCTCCCTGCAGGGTCACAGGAGGGGCTGGGCTACAGGTACCCTCAGAATCCACCAGGGGGCGCTCAGGACTCTCGTGGCACTCAGGTCACCTTGGGGAGCTCAGGTCACTAGGGGGTGCTCAAGAGACAAGGGGCGCTCGGGACACAGGGGGACACTCAGGTCACCATGGGGCGCTAAAGACCCACCAATACATTTTCAACACCAGAAACAGGTGCAGTTAGAGATTAAATGCATATTTCCAGTCACAGTTTGGTGCTTCCTTTCCATAAAGTAGTTTCCCCAGGGGCCTCTCTAGAATTATAATTTGATTTTACCTCCTACATATGTGAAAAGGAAAGTTAGGTGTAATAGGAGAAAACTATATTTCATGTTCAAAAGGCAGAACGTCACTTACACTTGCTTAGTCTTTCCCAAATTGATGATTAATTATAGATATTCTGATTTATGTCCATGAAGTCTGTAAAAAGGTTCAGCTGGACTCAACAACACAGCACCACAGAGCCCAGTGTACAAGCTATGAGCCAGCATCATAAAGTTCATGCTGGACATCAGGTACAGGGGCATCATGAAGTCAAAGCCAGAGAACAATGGCCCCAGTGCAGGGGATCATTGTGTGGACACCATGTTCACAGCTTCTATTTAGTTTACATCATCCAGAAGCAGAGGGACCCCAACCAAGTTTGGCATAGTTGGTGAATCAGATGATCCAACACACACATAACAAGAGAATATAAAATGCTTATGGATCTCGGGGAATGCCACACAGCATGTCAGAAATGCTTTAATAAACCCAGGAAACGATATGAAATCAGGGATTTTTTTTTTATTGTGGGTCAGTGCTAGAAATGTCCTGAGGGATCTGGAACATCAAAGGCACACAACCTAGGCTTTCCTATGAGATTTCCCATGTGTGGGGAAGAAGAAGATGAAGGAATGAGGCTTCTGGTGTCAGTAACGAATCATCAGAAGATAAAGTCTGATGACTAATTCCATGCAAAAACTATAAAAATAAGTGAAAGGGAACATAAGTGATCAATAGGTATAGACAACCTGAGTGCCTAGAAAGTGAGAATGATAATATATAAGCAGACAATAATAATAATGAAGCTACTAGAAGTAGACAGGGGTCTTACCCAATGTCTGCAGTGGAAGCTGTCCACTCTCCAAGGTCACCAGCTGGTTCTGAAGGTCTTGTGTTTGCTGTGTGCATGCGGAGACCAGAAGCTTCTACTGGATCCATAAGAATCCTCAGGTTGAGGTAGTGGGTGGGAGGAACCTTCCACCTGCAGGGAATAACTAATTGATCCTTCAGTTGCTGATATCAACTCAATGTGTGTGATCTCTACCATCACCATGTTGAAACTTAACACCAATGTGATGGGAGGAGGAGGTGGGGCCTTAGGAAAGCACTAAGGTCAGGAGGGTGCAGCCTCATGATGGGATTAGTGCCCTTATACACCAGGACTGGTAAAGCTCCCGGCCCCGTGACCCCATGTGAGGTGACAGGGCAAAGATGGGCTAGGACATGGGTGCTCTCAGACACCAAATCTGCCTGCACCTTGACATAGGACTTCCCAGACTCCAAAACTGTGAGAAATGTGTGTCTGATGTTTAAAACCATCCAGTCCGTGTACATTTTCACAGCAGCTGGAACAGACTAAGACATTAGTGACACATGATCCCAGGCATTTTCTCTGGCATTTCCAGAAGATGTGGCTGTGATGACCAATAGGATTTGAGTCTTAACATCTCCTTACAGACTTGTGTTATACTGACTGCCATGAGCTGTGTGCCTCAGTCACTGGATATAATGTTAATACCACATGTTCCCAACCTGAAACCCACCTACATCTGTGACTCTCCATCACAGGTAGAGGGTAGGTTCCCCTTGGCGTGTTCATTACTGGAAACCCTCAAGGCACCTACATTACTTGTTTACCCTTTATCTTGTTATTTGTATGCAATCCTTTTTCTAATGGGTCCCTACACAAGCCAGGTAACACCTCTTGATGACAAATTCTATCAACTCTGCCATCCTATTACATAGTATACAAATGATCATACCTCATACTGAAGCTGTTTCAGGGAAGTTAAGTACACTCATGATGAGTATGGCAGCTCTGGAATACCAGAAGCAGTGGAGTGGCCCAGCTTTGTCCAAACTGAACATGATTTGTACACTTAGCTGCTATCCCAAACATGCACACCAAGGAATTTATTAATTTTTTTAATCTAAGCACTATTTTATTAATTTTATTATGTTATCTTAGTCAACATAAAGTAATTCATTAGTTTTTGATGTGGTGATCCACGACTCATTGTTTGTGTATAACACCCACTGCTCCATGCAGTACGTGCCCTCCTTAACACCCACCACCGGGCTAACCAATCCCTCCCCCTCCCCTCTAAAACCCTCAGTTTGTTTCTCAGAGTCCATAATCTCTCATGGTTCATCTCACCCTCCAATTCCCCCCCTTCATTTTTCCCTTCCTTCTCCTAATGTCCTCCATGCTATTCCTTATGTTCCATAAATAAGTGAAACCATATGATCATGGACTTTCTCTGCTTGACTTATTTCACTTAGCATAATCTCCTCCAGTCCCATCCATGTGGATGTAAAAGTTGGGTATTCATCCTTTCTGATGGCTGAGTAATATTCCATTCTATATGTGGACCACATCTTCTTTATCCATTCATCTGTTGAAGGGCATCTCGGCTCTTTCCACAGTTTGGCTATTGCGGACATTGCTGCTATGAACATTGGGCTGCATATGGTGCTTCTTTTCACTACATCTGTGTCTTTGGGGTAAATACCTAGTAGTGCAATTTCTGGGTCATAGGGTAGCTCTATTTTTAATTTTTTGAGGCACTTTCACACTGTTTTTCAAAGTGGCTGTACCACCTTGCATTCCCACCAACAGTGTAAGAGGGTTCCCCTTTCTCCACAACCTCTCCAACCTTTGTTTCTTGCCTTGTCAATTTTTGCCATTTTAACTGGTGTAAGCTGGTATCTCAAAGTGGTTTTGATTTGAATTTCACTGATGGCTAATGATGATGAACATTTTTTCATGTGTCTGTTAGCCATTTCTATGTCTTCTTTTAAGAAGTGTCTGTTCAAAATAATGCAAGATATTTTAAGAAAAAAAAAGAAGAAGAAGAAGGTAGCGGGAGGGGAGGAATGAAGCGGGGGAAATCGGAGGGGTGGACGAACCATGAGAGACGATGGACTCTG
>NW_027720593.1:0-321 GCF_054177405.1 Leptonychotes weddellii | reverse complement strand
TTTTAAGAACCTGCAAATGGTTCCCCAAATGGTTTCCAAAATGATAGCACTATTTTACATTTCTTCAACAGTATATGAGTGTTCCATTAGCTATGCATTCTCATTAACAATTGGTTATTCTTGGGTGCCTGGGTGGCTCAGTTGGTTAAGCGACTGCCTTCAGCTCAGGTCATGATCCCAGGGTCCTGGGATCGAGTCCCGCATCGGGCTCCCTGCTCTGCGGGGAGCCTGCTTCTCCCTCTCCCACTCCCCCTGCTTGTGTTCCCTCTCTCGCTGTGTCTCTCTCTGTCAAATAAATAAATAAAATCTTTAAAAAAAAAA
>NW_027720592.1:0-321 GCF_054177405.1 Leptonychotes weddellii | reverse complement strand
TTTTTTTTAAAGATTTTATTTATTTATCTGAGACAGAGAGAATGAGAGAGACAGAGAGCACATGAGAGGGGGGAGGGTCAGAGGGAGAAGCAGGCTCCCTGCCGAGCAGGGAGCCCGATGCGGGACTCGATCCAGGGACTCCAGGATCATGACCTGAGCCGAAGGCAGTCGCTTAACCAACTGAGCCACCCAGGCGCCCAGAAATGTTTTTAAAATAGGACGAAGAGTAAGCAGGTGAAATGGAAACAAGAGACAGGGACACGAGTCAGAGCTATAACTCGTGTATTAGGGTTCTCCAGAGAAACAGACCATTATATAAAA
>NW_027720591.1:0-321 GCF_054177405.1 Leptonychotes weddellii | reverse complement strand
TCCTTCTTTCCTTCCTTTCTTTCTTTTTTCTTTCTTCCTTCCTTTCTTTCTTTCTTTCTCTCTTTCTTTCTTCTTTCTTTCTTCCTTTCTTTCTTTCTTTCTCTTTCTTTCTTTCTTTCTTCCTTCCTTCCTTCTTTCCTTCCTTTCTTTCTTTCTTCTTTCGTTCTTTCTTTCTTTTTCTTTCTTTCTTTCTCTTTCTTTCTATCTTTCTTTCTTTCTTCCTTCTTTCCTTCCTTCCTTTCTTCTTTCGTTCTTTCTTTCTTTCTTTTTTTCTTTCTTTCTTCCTTCCTTCCTTCCTCTTTCCTTCCTTTCTTTCTTTCT
>NW_027720590.1:0-321 GCF_054177405.1 Leptonychotes weddellii | reverse complement strand
GGAAGAGTGCCTTTCTTGCATAGAAAACACGATTGTGCTTGTAGAAAATCCAATGGAATCTACAAAGAAACCGGAAGAAGGAAGAAATGAATTGAGCGAGTTTCCCGTGTAAAGGTCAATATACAAAAGGCAATGGCTTTGTCTGTGTACCAGCAAATACCAACACGTGTATAATGCGTACGTGCAATATGTGTACACGTACAAGGCCTTTAAGCCAGGCTAGATCCTGCACCCACCTGGTGTGCGTCTCCTGTCCTTGGACCTGCGAGATCATTCACAGACTGCTGGGTAGTCAGCTGCAAGTCTTCCTTAGACAAGAAA
>NW_027720589.1:0-321 GCF_054177405.1 Leptonychotes weddellii | reverse complement strand
TTTTTTTTTTTTAAAGATTTTATTTATTTATTTGACAGAGAGAGACACAGCGAGAGAGGGAACACAAGCAGGGGGAGTGAGAGAGGGAGAAGCAGGCCTCCTGCGGAGCAGGGAGCCCGATGTGGGGCTCGATCCCAGGACCCTGAGATCATGACCCGAGCTGAAGGCAGACGCTTAACGACTGAGCCACCCAGGCGCCCCTCTGGGGAACATCTTGACCAGCTCCCAAGCCCCTGCTTCTCCATGATTCTGTGCATGATTCAAGTTTCCTCCAGCCTTCTCTGTCCCTCACCCCTGCCTCTGCCTGCGCCCCAAGCCCTT
>NW_027720588.1:0-321 GCF_054177405.1 Leptonychotes weddellii | reverse complement strand
TGGGGCCGGAATCCGCTGAAGGCCACACACCATCCTCTGAATGCGGCATCCCCGCTGGATCAGGTTGGGGTTCACCTCCTTCCACCCCGGGGCTCCCTGTGAGGCCCCTGCTGAGGCACGGACGGCTTTCTGTCATGATAGGGATGAGTTTATTTCTGGTGCTACGTCGTCAGCGGTGTGGACAGGGTTGTTAGTTGCCGTCCCCACGCGCAGGAAAGGAAGGAATGAGAGGGCGTCTGCACAGGAGGGGCGGGGCCCACAGGAATCCACCCTGGCTAGGGATGGGGCTTGAGGGCAAAGGTCGGGATGGCCGGCGGGGCC
>NW_027720587.1:0-321 GCF_054177405.1 Leptonychotes weddellii | reverse complement strand
GAGGCTGAGCCCACGCAAAGATAAGAACAGACAGATAAGGCCGGTGGGCCTGAGACAGGCCTGGAGTCAGCACCACAAGAAGACTGGGTTTGCTCAGAAACTCCGAGATGGCCTCAGGTAGAGACGCCGCCCCCTGTGTGTGCCTGGCTTCTGTTAAACAACACAAATTCAGCTGAGTAATTTAAAACATCAAATTGGATTTATTGAATGAGTCATGAATCAGGCAGCGTCCCATCTAGCAAATAGAACAGAGCTTTGTTGGGCGCCTGGGTGGCTCAGTCGGTTGGGTGACTGCCTTCGGCTCAGGTCATGATCCTGGAG
>NW_027720586.1:0-321 GCF_054177405.1 Leptonychotes weddellii | reverse complement strand
AAAAAAAGAAAAAGAAAAAAACCTTTAGAGTGCATACTGTATGGTTTGTATAACATTCTAGAAAGGCAAAACTAAGTTATGGGGAAAAAAATTTATGACAGTGGTAGTTGTCCTGACGGTTAGTGTGGAGGACCAACTGAGAAGGAACATGAAGGAACTTTCTAGAATGATGAGAATGTTTCTATATACTGCTACAGGGTTTGGGTTATAAAGGTAGGTCTCAAAACTCAAATTTAAGATTTGTGCCTTCCACTGTATATAAATTCTGTCTCCAAAATAAATAAATAAATATTAAACTCTAGTTAACGATGTCCATTCTGA
>NW_027720585.1:0-321 GCF_054177405.1 Leptonychotes weddellii | reverse complement strand
ATATAAAAGTTGTTTACACTCTACTGTAGACTATTAAGGGTGCAACAACATTATGCTAAAAAATGCTAACCATCATCTGAGTTTCCAGCAAGTGGCGATCTTTCTGCTGGCGGAGGGTCTTACATCCATGTTCCTGGCTGCTGACTGATCAGGGTGCTGGCTGCTGAAGGTGGGGTGGCTGTGCCGAGTTCTTAAAATAAGACAGTAATGAAGTTTGCTTCATCCGTTGACTCTGACTTTCATGAATGATTTCCCTGTAGCTTGTGATGCTGTTTGATAGCATTTTACCCACAGTAGAACTTCTTTCAGAATTGGGGTCCA
>NW_027720584.1:0-321 GCF_054177405.1 Leptonychotes weddellii | reverse complement strand
GAAGGGGCTCCCTTCTTTGGAAAATGGTACGTTGCCTGGGATGATATGAATTAGCAGGCACACTACAAAAAGTAGCTAATAAGCTCATATTAACTATGTTGGTAGTTAATCCACCACTCATCTGCTCTATCTAGCTTTTCATTACTATCCTACTGTGATCATATCTAGTGTCAGTCATTCTACCTTGAACCCCTAAAACAAACACTGATCTCACCAGGAAATTCACCTTCCCTTAAACTTACATTAGCCACAATCTTATATCTATATTATTGGTTAAATCCCAGAGTGCAATTTCCAAGAAGCTCTTTTTTTTTTTTTTTT
>NW_027720583.1:0-5376 GCF_054177405.1 Leptonychotes weddellii | reverse complement strand
AAGATTTTATTTATTTATTTGACAGAGATAGATAGAAGAACACAAGCAGAGGGAATGGCAGAGGGAGAGGGAGAAGCAGGCTCTGCACTGAGCAGGGAGCCCGATGCGGGACTCGATCCCAGGACCCTGGGATCATGACCTGAGCCGAAGGCAGACGCTTAACCATCTGAGCCACCCAGGCGCCCCTCAATACACTTTTCTTGAGGGATGAGCACACCTCCAGGAAATGGCTTTGAAGAAACCAATTTTTATAAAAACAAACTTAAAAGCATGGAAAACAAACTGAAAAGCATGGAAATCCCTTAAAAATCATACAGTCTATGTCGTTCTGTAAAGCTGCATCGAGTTCCTGGAAGAGAGCACAAGGAAGTAGATGTACACACCACATGGATGCTTGCTCTGGCCACTGCCAGTCTTGGGGGCCGCCGGGGTTTCAGCAATAAAACAAAGCATGCCAGCCCCCTGCATAATTCATACCAAATGTCTTCCCTAATTGCGGGGAACTCCCGCTACTTGAGGAAGGGATTAACACATCATCCACCAGAGAGATGGAAATTAATCCCCAGGTTGAAAGTTCAGGTTTTCACATGCTACACCGTATAAGCAAAATGACAAGGGGAAGCCTGGGTGTTGCGGTCAGTCGGTCAGGGCGGCAAGGGTGGAGACTCTCTCTGTTACACGGGAACACTGTGACATGACAGTTACATCAAGGTTACACCAAGGCCCATGTGCGCCCCCGGCTCCTTCCCACTGTCTTTTCATCCTTTCCACTCCGCCTCACAAATCCCATTCTAGAGACTATTTCTGATCATACATCCCGGCCAGCAAATATCGTTTTGTTGTATCTTTTTGGCTTAAAACAAAGGCCCCGCACTTGTCCTGCCTGCTGCATCCCGGATCAAACCCTGGACCCCGCCCCCCGCCCCCCAGCCACACTCCCAGCAAGAGCTCAGATGACACTTGCAGTGAACAAGGCTCAGAAACCGCAGGAAAAACCCTCAGTCCTCCGCAAACTCCTTCCCTCTTTGGTACTGTGTGGCCAAGAGGTACACCTCTGACGACTCCTTCCTGCTGGCTCTGGGTTTCACCGTCCTGGTGCTCTGGAACTGCTCTGTCAGTCGCTTCTGTAACGCCAGGCTTTGACTTCCAGCCCACGTTTTGCAGAGGAATGTTCCGCCAGGGTGCAGGACATCTGAAGCCAGGTCCAGAAGGGATGAGCACAAGCCAATGAGCCTGTCGTGATCCAGGCTCCGGATCCCTGTGGCGTTGGGTGCCATGTCACTCAGAATCACATCTGCTCTCCCTCCAGGAAGCAGTTCTTGGATTCTCTGGAGGATTCTTGGGTCAGTCACATCAGCCGGGCACAGAAAAGTTGCTCCCTCCAGGGGGAGTATGTGAAGAAGATCTACCCCAAGCACAAAGCCAACAGGAGCACTGGGATCTAAAGAAGACAGGGTGAGTCCATTATTTACACTCTGAACCATCCCTCAGAAATCCGAATAGAAAAACAGAAATACAAATAGAAAAACAAAAAGTCAGGATGAAGGACAGGAGCAAACATGAAAGATGTGGACACAAGGCCCTTCCCCTGCTCTATCCGTCTACAGAGGCTGGCCTCACTCTGCATGTGAGGAATCTGGGGCCCAGAGAAAAGCGCCTGTCCCAGAGCACAGGACTCCAACTCTGATGTCATGTCACTTCCCGAGGCCTGCTCTCTGTGAGGGGTCTTATCTCTGAGCGGCCTTTCTGACAAACTAGAACAGAAAAGGACACACTAATACATAAAGTACCTCTGCATTAAATCAACATGTCTATTCTGCAGCTTAATCCAATTTCTTTCAATGCAGAAACTACTAGAAACGAGCCAAGAAATGGGGGATAGAGACCGGTGGAAGACAAGGTACAGAACGTGACCCCTCACCCCGGTTTGAGAGGCACCCACAGCGCAGTAAAGAGGCCACTGTTTCACCAGCCCCGAGCAGGCCCTGGTGTCCCCTGTCTGGGGAGGGCCCCTGCTCTGCAGGGGGGACTAGTTCAGGGTGCATAGACTTGCTGGTTCCCTCTGCTTAGCAGAGAGGCTGTTCCATGGTGGGGTAATGTGCATTTTACTCCTAGCTAAAGACTAGAAGTCAGGTATTTTGCAGAGGACATTTTTCAAAGGAGAAAATGCCATTTTCACTCCTGGAAAGGAGGACATCCCACATCTCATTTTACGCACTTGACTTTCTTTCCTTTGATATCCCATGTGTTCTAACCTTGGGGAGGGTCCACTAGAGGCAAATGGCTTTGGGTGCCTTTTCCAACTTCTGGGAGGAAAAGAAACCCAATCATTTTATCCACACTCTTTGCCTCTGCCACGTTCTTCCTACAGGTTAAACTTGGCCATTTTCCTCCTTCTCCTGAAGAGCAATTACGGGGACAGGAAGCACTTGTTAGGTCTATGGATAGGCTCAGGGGCAGGAAAAGGACCTAAAGTCTCTGACACAAATGCCTTCACTTAGGCGGTGTTTACCGAGCTACAAATACAGTTTTTCTCCCTGTTCTAGAGCCGCTGGAGGCATCCTGCCCACAGTAACAAGGCTGGGTCTTAGCCGTGAACCCAGGGAGCAGCGCTCCCAGCCTCTCTCTCAGCAGATCAGCAAATTCCTCTGAACCTCATTTTTCATTAGGACAACGGGCACAGAGCCCTCATTCTGCGTGTCGGAGAAAGGTTCTTGTGAATCGGCACATTTCATGTAATGCCAGGGACCGTGGTACCCTCCGACTTTAGGGTAGGAAAGAAAGGGGGAGGGATGCTCAGCACCGCGGGGTGCACACTAGCAGAACACCTGGGAAAGGAGGCTGGCCGAACAGCACAGCTGTCCTCTGGAGTTCTGCACAAGCATTCAAAAGGACAACATGGTTTTCTAAATTGAGGGTACAGGCTTCCCTGTTGATTAATCAGGGGAACCATTTTCCATATAGAAAGTCTTTGACGAAATCCTTAAATACAAGACTGCAAAAGCTGAGTCCCTCAGGCTGAGCCAGAGGAGAGAACCCAGAGCCCCAGCCACGGGTGCTCCCGGACCAGCCCTAGCGGGACCTCGGGGACACCCAGGGCTTCAAGGACCAGGACCTGGAAACCCCTGTGGTTGATGCAGCTGTGCTGTCGCGGAAAGATGTCAATATATCAGTACATGGGAAAAAACAGCTCCATTAAGGCTCCAAATCAGCAAGACGAACGTGGATGTGGAATACTAGCGTTTTTGAAAAAGGAAATACACGTATGTAGTTATGCATGCAAAAGCGAATTCTGGAAGGGGGCACGCCGACGCACTGACGGACATACAGACGCGGTGTGACTTGAGGTGCTTTAAATCTTCACTACAGCTTTCCACCGGGTCCGTCATTTTGAAAACATCAGTGTCCCGCTTTCACCCCTCTTACTACCAAACAAGCCACCAAGTGGCTGGGCCACCCCGAATCCTCCGGTGGAGGGCAGCCGGCTTGCGCCTCCACACCCAGGGTGGTCAGAGGCCCCACCTGTGCCCGCAGCGTTGACCCTCCGCACGGCCACCTGGCTCCACGCCCCGGGGGCCGCCCCACAGTCTAGCACCCGGAGGCCGGGCCGCAGGATCCGGTGCCTCTCGTCCACCTGCAGGAGCTTGAAGGCACTTCGGCACCGGTAACTCTCCACCTTTGCGGCCTTCACAAAGGGGTCCTTCAGCTGGCGCATCAGCCACAGGCGCTCAGCACCGGTCCGACCCCTGGAGTGACTCCCAGCGGTGTGAAACCTTTGACACTGAAGGGACGCGCCTATCAGCTTCAAGGACCTGCTGCAGAAAAGGGGAGTAAACAGGCTGGCATCACACAGACAGGCAGGCTCCCTGGTTCAACCCACGTGTTTGTAGAGACGGTGCCCGGAGGCCCGAGAGGGGAGGAGACTTGGCAAGGCTACCCAGCCAGAAAGCAGGCGGAATGGGGTGAACGGAGTCCCTCCCCAAATTCGTGTGTGGAAGTCCTAACTCCAGGTACCTCAAAATAGAACTGGTCTTTAAAGAGGTGGTTCAGTTAAATGAGGCCAGATGGGTGGCTCTGAATCCAATATGACTGGTGTCTTCATCAAACACAGGACAGACGTGTACAGAGGAAGGACCAGGGGTGGGGCCACAGGGAGACGGCAGCCACATACAGGCCAAGGAGAGGGGCCTCAGGAGAAACCAGCCCTGCCGACACCTTGAGCTGGGGCTGCAGCCCCCAGCACTGAGTGGGCAGTTTGTGTTGTTCCGGCCGCCTGGCCTGGGTGCTGGCTCCCCGCGCCCAGGAGAGCGAGCACAGCAGGCGTCACCTTGTAGCAAAGAAGCGTCTTTCGCTCACGGAAGTCTTCGGAAGGAAGACTCAAACGTCACTGAGAGTCACTTTGCTTGTGTCAACCCACCTTCTTCCAGCACTGGTTAAGAGTACCGTTAACATTAACAAAGGTAACACTCCTGCTCACCCGGTACAACTTTTCCTTGGGCTCTGCGGGACTGCAAGGGAACCCCCCCGGGGACAGACCCTTGCCCTACTCAGCTCCATGTCTGTGGGGGCCAACACAGGGCCTTACCAGTCACACTGCCGCATACAACTGAACTCTACCTGTGTGAGCAGCTGAAGGACAATTTCCAAGTCTCTTTGGCAAAGTCAAGTTTTTAACAGTTTATTGACTGCCAGGAGCTCCCCCTACATCCCCTCACGAACTCTCAGCACAACCCTACAAACTAAGTTCTGCATCCATTTCTCTGATGGAAAGAACCTACCATCATCCCCATGGCTCCAGGCCAAAGCCCCTTCAACAACAAAAGCATGTTGACAAGATGTGGACACAGCAACTGTATTCGCTGCCTTCAAAGAGCTGAAGGGGTCTCCTGGAAGGAGCACAGAGCTTTCCTGGGCACCAGAACCAACTCCCACGGTTGGGGGAAGGTGGGAAAGCAGAGTCACACACACTGAGACCTGCAGATTTGCGCAGCTGACCTCCAGCGCCTACCCACGTCTGGGATTCAGCCACATGGCCACTCGTGGAAGCCCTGTGCCACAGCCTTCAGACCTGCTGTGCCCTTCGCAAGCTTCCCCTCCACCTGCAGCGCCCCCTCACCTGTCCCCACTCTTCCCCCGCCCTCCACCTGCAGCGCCCCTCACCTGTCCCCACTCTTTTCCCCACCTTCCACCTGCAGTGCCCCTCACCTGTCCCCACTCTTCCCCCGCCTCCACCTGCAGCGCCCCCTCACCTGTCCCCATCTTCCCCCGCCTCCACCTGCAGCACCCCCTCACCTGTCCCCACTCTTCCCCCGCCTCCACCTGCAGCGCCCACTCACCTGTCCCGACTCTTTCCCCGCCCTCCACCTGCAGCGCCCC
>NW_027720582.1:0-14344 GCF_054177405.1 Leptonychotes weddellii | reverse complement strand
GCAGTTTTGGGGTGGAGTCTTTTGGGTTTTCCACATAAAGTATCATATCATCTGCAAAGAGTGAGAGTTTGACTTCTTCTTTGCCAATTTGGATGCCTTTGATTTCTTTTTGTTGTCTGATTGCTGTGGCTAGGACTTCCAATACTATGTTGAATAGCAGTGGTGATAGTGGACATCCCTGCCGCGTTCCTGACCTTAGTGGGAAAGCTCTCAGTTTTTCCCCATTGAGAATAATATTCGCTGTAGGTTTTTCATAGATGGCTTTTATGATATTGAGGTATGTACCCTCTTAAGATAATCACTTTTAACCAATTTCCTACTGTCCAGGTAGCCCCATTATAATAACCAATAATTGTGAAGGTTAAACTACTTCCTCATTTTCATTTTTTTTTTTTAAATATTTTATTTATTTGGCAGAGAGAGACACAGCGAGAGAGGGAACACAAGCAGTGGGAGTGGGAGAGGGAGAAGCAGGCTTCCCACTGAGCGGGGAGCCCGATGCGGGGCTCGATCCCAAGACCTTGGGATCATGACCTGAGCCGAAGGCAGACGCTCAACGACTGAGCCACCCAGGTGCCCCTACTTCCTCATTTTCAGTTTATAAGCCATCCCATAACATCAACTTTTTACCAGGTTCAGGTTGAAGTCTCCCTGTTCTCGAATAGTTTGTTTCTTGCTCAATAAAATACTCATATCAAGTAAAGCTCTGAATTTTTTTCTGAGAACACACACAAACTACACCTTTACATGTGGAACCCTTTGTTCTATTTTTAAAATACCGATTCTTTTCAATATCTCAATGTTGAGATTTTCTTCCTTTCTGTTTACTTACCATTGAATGTGCAGTGCTGATTTATGCTGATGCACAGAATTATGCATTTGACCTTACTATCATTCAGGTTATAAATATAACTATTCCATTCAAATCTTAGATTGTGATTGAAAAGCTGATATTTTTTAAATTGAGGTGTCCATGAGAGAAAGGACCAATTTCCTCTTATTTATGATTGTGTTTAACTTTGTATCACCAAACTTAAAGGACTTCCATCTAACCCTTATATACATTAGTAAAATTGCACTTTTGGTAATAGTAGTCCCAAAATTAAAGTGAAGAACAAGTGGACTGTAATAAGTGAGGAAAGGGGAGAAGCAGTGCTATCAGGCTGAGAAAGGTGTTCCTGTGCTGACAGGGGAAGGAGTTCCCAGCTCCTGGTCACTGAGGAGCCCATTTTTTCTGTTGAAGATACACAGCAGGGTTATTTATACAGAACACACCTCACTCATTGCTTCAGGGCTTTATTCTAATTTTGATTAATCAAAATTCCCCTGATAGCCAGAAGGTTATTGAACCCAAAGTTTAGTTTTTATTTCCATTGGCAAATCCATCTCTTTTTCTCCTATAAAAGTTGGATGGTGAAGAGGTGAATGGTATATATCTTTTCCCAATGTAAAATTCCCACATCCATTTTGATCATATTTAATTTGTTTAATTTAATATGTCTCTGTGAGTCATTTCACAGTAATATAAACACACAGCATATAAACACACAATATTTTAAAAAGTACAGGTTGTTTTTATTATTGTACTGATAAGGGTAGACTATCTGAATTCATTTAGCATTTGAATTTATTTGATCCCTTTTATTTAATAATATTATTACCACAAAAATGTTTGATTATGACTCGGTTTCCCACAGAGGTCTCCCTTTCCTAATTTTAGTCTTAATTTAAAACATTCTGTGTTAAAAAAAAACACACAGTATTTTCCAATGGTTTTCATGTCACTTAAGGTTGAATGGCATATTAATATGAGTTCTGAAATAGTTGTTGGGATAAGCTTCTTGATATCAGGCAATTCTTTTCACCTCTATAAACTTGAATTTCATTTTTCTCATTTGGTAAAATGAGAAAATATTAGAGTAAATGACCTTAAAGTTTCCTTTCAGCTCTGATACTCAAGCACTCCTATGAAGTGCTGAAGTCTGTTCCAGGTTACAAGATAAGCTAGCAATATGAAGTGGAAATAAAGTCCCCAGGATATTCCTTAGTTATAATCAGATGACCTAGAGAAAAGAGAGAAATTTCATAAAAAAGAGAGAGTGGAGGAATAAATGAATCAGAGGTGATATGGAAAGTAATGTAAGAAATATGACATGTGAAAAAGAATAGAGATAAAACTGTTTCAAAAACAGCCAAGGATAAACTAAAGGGACCCTGACATGAACATACAATTTTCTTCTTATGATCTATACTTTCACAAGATGTAGATTATTCAATCTCATCATTCCTCTACCTCTCCAAAAGTATGTGTTATGCAAGTACCTGTGAAATCCTAAATCCCTGATTATATTTAGGAACTCTTCTCCATTTTGCCTGTACTTCCTCCCTACCCTCCTCCTGAATCAGAGATTTATATTTTCTCAGCAGCCTCACACGTGCCACCGGCCACTGCGAATGATAGATCCAAATCTTCTGTATCACTGTTCTCTTCGTCCACCAGCTCCCTAAACTGTGGCTCATGTGTCTGTACTGAGAAACAATCTATAATGTAACACATAATAGTTTATATGATAAACACCTTTCATTTTCTGACTGTGGCTCACCTTTAGAAAGGCTGTGGAGCAATGGTATATTTCACCAGCACCATCTGGATGTGGCCAAATGAAGTCTCATGACAAAGTGGTGATACAAGAAAAAGAAGGGATGTGATTATACTACAGACCCAAGTGTCCTATAGCCCCAAAGTTCACTATTTAAGATCTTATTTTCAAGATGGGTAAGATGTAATGAAAAAACAAAATAATGGGAAAACCAATGGTTTTTCAATCTTTGTACTTCATTTAAATTTTACAATTCATGACCATTACTAACAATAAAGTGGTCCGTTACATGAGCGAATACATGCATTTTCCAAGAACACAGAAAGACATAAAATGCTATATTTGGATTCTGAAGGGAAGTATATAGAATAAAAAAGCAGTTAAGGGAAAACTTTGCTGTTGTAACCCAGGTATAATCTTGCTAAGCTCTTCTCTCCTGGCTGATAAGATCAGTCCGTGAAACCTAGCTGCTTCTAACCTGGACCCAAATAACAGCTTCATGTATTGAAAACCCACAAAACATCTGACAGTGTTTTATATGCTTTATACACAGTTTTTATTTTTTTTAAATATTTATTTATTTATTCGAGAGAGTGGGGGGAAAAGGGCGGAGGGAGAGAATCTTCAAGCAGACTCCCCGCTAACCATGGAGCCTGACACAGGGCTCGATCCCATGACCCATGAGATCACAACCTGAACCAAAACCAAGAGTTGGACATTTAACCCACCAAATCACCTAGGTGCCCTTATACACAGTTTTTAAAACAAATGCTCATAAAAACTCTTCATTTCAGGTATTTTGATCTTCATTTCACAGAAATAAGTAACTTCTCCCAAAGTCCACACCATTAAGTTATGGGGCTAAGTTTGACTGACTTTAAAGCCTAAATCTATAATCCTAACTCCATTTAGCACTGCCCCTTCCAATCATCTGTTTTTTGGGTTTTTTTTTCTCTCTTTTGGAAACTAGCACTCTTGACTTCCTAAAGCGCAGGGGCTTAGGACATATAAAATAGGTCCAATCTTGGGTTCAAATCCCAACTCTGCTATTCATAAAATGGGGAATAATAACACCTATCTTAAGGATCCTTGCCAATGAGAGGAAATAATATGCAAAAAGCTATTACTCATTGTTTAACACATTGTAGCTATTCAATAATAGTGATGGTGGTTATTTTTGTTTGATGTCAAGTAACTTGGCATCAATGTTTTTATCCTGGATTGTGCCCTAAATTTGTATAATTTCACCCTATTGTCTCACCAGGAAAGCCTAAGCCCTCTTTAAGACCCCAGAGTTGAGTATGTTTTTTCATTGAAAAGTCTGCCTCCCAGAAGCCTCCTGTGAGGATGTGGTGTGTAACCTAGGAGCCCAGACAGAATGCACAAAATGTAAATTATCAAATATATCTCTATTTAGGAGAGAGGATATTGGGGGATATAACAATTTGAATATTTAAGAGATAGTTATGTAGATGCTGTATTCTCTAATAGAGTTTGTAGCAGGATCCTTATCCCACTCCACTGGGAAAAAAAAGTCAACATACATTTATTTGGCTTATTTCTTTTAGGATAGAGAAGTATCTTGAGACTGAGACTGAAATTATTTGACTAGTTTTCCAATATATTTAAGTTTGAACATTTCATTTCCCCTTTTATTCTAATTGTTAACTGAAGCTGCACTGGCATCTCTGAAAGATCATCTTTCCTCATCCACTTAAAAAAGAAAATCCTGGATAAGTGTCAGTTATAACCATTAGAGCAGAATTCTTCCCTTTTAATCAAACTCATCATTAAACTCTTAAAGACTGCTACTAAGTTACTTTTTTCTTAAAAAATGTAAAAAAAAAAACTTTGAAAAGAGATAAAAAGGTGTATGTATACTTTATAGGAGGGAATGATATAGAAAGTTACACATGCATATACCTATTAAGGCAAATGGGTCAAATTCAATATACCCTTGATTTTTTTATTCCCTACAGAAATGATTTTTATATTTTTAAGCAGTTGAACATAAATCAAAAGAATAATATTACACTTTAAAATATGAAATTCAAATTTTAGTATCCATAAAATAGTTTTATTAGTACACAGCCATGCTCATTTATTTATGAATTGTTCATGATGGATTTCATACTATAACAACAAGCTGAATATGGCCCACAAATCTTAAAATACTTATCATCTGACCCATTATTGAGAAGACTTGCCAGTCTCTATATAAAACAAATACTAACTGCACCCATGCATTGCTCCCTTTGCTACGCTTGAGTTCCTGCAGCCTACAGAACAGGCTTCTGTGTTTTTCATTCCCCTTACACACATTAGCTCTCTTGTGCATTAATTGCACCTCTCTGCTATTTCACCCACAAACCTATTACAGTAAAGCTCAACTACATTCCTTATCCCATGCCAATTCTTCCATGTATGATGACTTTTACTCCTTTCTCCTCTGCTTTTCCTCAGTGAGCACTCTTTTCCTAGGAAAAGCATCTGTTCTTAATAGAAGACACTCATTTTCCCATTTTTCTAACTTAGTAAGAAAATTTTCTACACGCTGAACTTTCTGATGATTTTTTTTTAAAGATTTTATTTATTTATTTGACAGAGAGAGACACAGCGAAAGAGGGAACACAAGCAGAGGGAGTGGGAGAGGGAGAAGCAGGCTTCCCGCGGAGCAGGAAGCCCAAAGCGGGGCTCTATCCCAGGACCCTGAGATCCTGACCTGAGCCGAAGGCAGATGCTTAACGACTGAGCCACTCAGGCGCCCCTCTGATGATATTTTTATACCATTATACCTCCCTATATGTCAATAACATTTTTCCCTGTAGAATCCATACCTCTGCCATATATTATACTCTTATTAATTTATTCATCCATTCACCTTCTATCCATCTATCCATTCATCCCACCAATGTGTATTAGGTAAATGCCAGACAAGAAGGAAAATAACATACATGCTCTGCCCCTGCAGAGCTCCCATTCTGGTGTGGGAACAGACACACATATGAGAGCTGAAATTGCTGAACACTATATTAGAGGAAATTATTGAGGAGGATAACTAAGGATCAAAGAGAATGAATCTTCTATGTTTTATTATCATACCTTCCAACCTTTTCAACAATCTTTCAACTTTGATATTTTATCAATATTTTCTTTCTATTCAATTTCTTAGTATCATTATGATCTCTTAATTCCTCAAGCTCCTCTTCTCTGATAATGCCCAAATCTACATCACTCTGTTACTTACCCACACGAATGACCACAGTTAGGGTCCTTCACAGTGATTCTGAAATTCTTCCTCTGCCAGTGTCATTAGTTCTGGTTTTCCTGCTTTACTGAAGCTGCCCTTGACTCGTATTTTGGCCTCCATTCTTCCACATGTACCATCAACCCACACTAATTTTGCCACTTTAATTAAACAGAAAAATTCCCCAGTTGTCATATCAACTGTGCCTCACTAATCTCCCATGTACTTCAACTTTTGATCTTCATTTGTACCTATATTGCCACCCTGATATTTTGGTAATGTGCCAATATTTGTTTCCTCTTCCCACATTATATTTGAAGGATTGTTGCAGCAATCAGAAAAGAGTGCTGAACTGTTCCATTAATCATTTGTGCTCTTTAATATCAGCTTGAGCTTCAGTGCTATATAATATTCTTTAAAGTCGCTATTGAAAACTACTTAAGTTCCCTTCCAGAAGCTCACAAGCCATCTTCAATTTTCTTCACTGATTTCCATCAAGATAGTTTTTGGATTCTACTTTCTTCATCATTATGCAGTCTGTGCCTAAATTTGGCCCCCACACCCTTGTACAGTTCAGGTTTTGGCATACAATCTTCAGTATGGTTTCCTGGGCCTTTAGCCAAATGGAAATTTAAATCATTTCTTCCAAAATTAGTACAAGAAAGCTTCTATATTGCCTCCAAATCAGAGCTATCATGGACGCAACGCAGAAACCATAGTAGGGAACATTCAGTAATAGGGAATAAGATGGCAAGCTGCACCATGGTTGGGACAGAAAGCAGTCCTTTTTCTATATACATAATAATGGCAGGACACAGAAGGAGCCACGCCTTCAATTGACACTGCACTTGAATAAAATTTAGGAAGTCCCTCGAATCAATTAAGAATGAGGAATTAAGAATTATTACTTGTTATGGATGCATTACCTAAAGCTATACATGATGTACAAATTTCTGACTCTGCCACTTACCAGCTGTTAGACTTTGGATTAGCCACACAACCCAATTCTACTGAATTGGGTTCAGGATTCTATGTGTGCAATAAAGAAAGTAATATAACTCACCCCCTGACACCGTTCTCATATTTAAAATGAGATATTGCATACAAAACATATATAGCATATGTCTGGAACGTAGTGAGTGCCCAATAAATGATACTTCTAAAGCCATAGAGAATAAGCATTATCTCAACAGATTAAAAATATATTACAGTAATATTGGATATAAAAATGGTTACTTTCAGAAGAGACCTTATTCTTCCGGTTATTTTGAAACAAAAAAAATACATGTCAGTATTAGTTGAAAAGGAAGCTGCTTTTAGAAGATGAGTGAAGATAAAAGTTCATATACATACACACACACACACACACACACACTAGTTCTGTTTTAGTTCTCTTTACACACCATCACTGGAACTACGTAAATGGTGTTACCTGACACTGCATTCACTGTTTCAGGGTCAAACTTCAAAATAAATGTCTACTGTTTCTAATATGACGACTCTTTAGTGCACTAAACTGAATGTATTTAAAACCAAATATAGTCTCAGAAACTTTCCCCATCCCCTCAATTCCATATGTCTCCATTTAATATTTCCTTATAATTTTTCATTTTTTTTCGAGAGAACTAAAATTCTTTTCTATCACAAGTTAACCTAAGAATCATGTCTTCTCCGTTCCTCCTACCTCCCAAGTCCTATTTACTTTTTCCCACATGACAATGTGATTCTTATCCCCTCCATCTTTTATCTTTATTTTTAATCACCCCTTCACTGCAATATATTATCATTGTCTCCTAATAAATATTCCTGCCATAGTCTCTGCCCTAGACAGTGCATGCTTCTGACTGTTAACAGACTAATATTCCTAAAAGTACATTTTAGAAAAGGCCATGGAGAGAGTACCTTAACATCTATCTGGGTAGAAGAAAGGAAAGGACTTCCATAGGCCTATTTCTCATATCTTCTAATCACAAACAGACCATAAATTCTTTTAAGGAGAGGTTCAGACATTATTCATTTTTGTAAACCCTGTGCCACCCGACATATAGCCTGGTTCAAAATAAAAGTTCAAAATGTTTATTTGTTCAATAAACATTGAATGGGGCCCTTGATCCATGTCATTACTTGATTCCCTGTTCCTATGTTATCACAGAGTGTTTTCTCTCATCCTTATTTATTTCAGCTAAGTGAAACTGGAACATTTAACACAATGCATGGCTGGAGGGAAATACAAGAAGGGAGAGGGAAAATAAGCTTTAGAGATTGAAGAAGTTAAGGTGCTTCAGCATTCTCTTCTATTCCATAACTCAGCAATGAGGATACCCACGTATGCAATTCATTAATGTCCTCAATGGTATTCAGAACTTCAAAACTGCATTTATGAAAAATAGTAAAGTTAAGAGAGTTATAGGATTAAAATGGATAGGGTTCTTTTTTTTTTAAGATTTTATTTATTTATCAGAGAGAGACAGAGGCAGGCAGAGGGAGAAGCAGGCTCCTTGCTCAGCAAGGAGCCCGATGTGGCACTCGATCCCAACCCTGGGATCATGACCTGAGCCAAAGGCAGACGCTTAACCGACTGAGCCACCCAGGCATCCCAAAATGGATAGGGTTCTGGCAGTACTCAATGGATAAAATCTAAACAAGAAAGAAAACTCTGAAAGAAACCATTGACTTGTGTTACATTCAATGACCAACATAAAGCTATATAGTGAGTCAAATTTTCTTTTCTTTCTTCCAGGCACATAAATTTTAATATCCCCAGTGTAAGGCTGGTACACAAAAGGACAGTTAGGAGAGTCATCTCAAAGTACAACTGCTATGTTTTGTTGTGCAGGCATATAAATTCAACCCTTTTAACTTTTTTCCCCTATTTTCTCCACTCCAACTACCTTGGTTCAAGCCACTTTCATCCTAAACTATTGTCTCAGAGAAGCATCCTAAATACCTCTCTACCTACTGAATGCAATCCACTATACAATTTTCCATCAGAGTTCCATGTGGTCCCTTTGACTGAAATCTTTCACAAGACATATTTTTTCTCACTGGAAAAAAAACGCAAGTAACTTTTAATGGGCATACATCCTCTCAAAAATGATCCCAAAGTACCTGGATAGTTATTGAATGCTTTCAAAAAATCATTTTTTGGGGGAATTGCAGTTATAAAATATATCCAGTAGGAAACAAATCCCAGAAGGTTGTGGGACAGAAAAAAAAATACATCATAATAGTGAAGCATGGAGTTAAGACAGGATTCTGTTGTTATTCTTGTTTGTTTTTCACCTAACTGGTCTGTGTTGGGGTCCTTAAGACCCTCATATTTGTATATTCACTAGAAGGACTTACAGGATTCATCATATAGTTATCTCATGGCTAAGACTTATTACAGTGATGTTGTAAGGATATACAATCACATAATAAGGGGAAAATATATAGGTGGGGTCTGGAGAAATCCATGTGTAGGCTTCCTTATGTCTTCTTCTTCCCATGGTAGCCTTGTGAAGTATATTCTTCTTCCACAGCAACTAAATACAACAACATGGGTGTGATGTTTTTACCCAGGGAAGCCTGTTAGAGATTCGGTGCCCAAAGTATGTACTGTAGGTGGTCACACAGTCACCTTCTAGACATGTGCCAGAATCTCAGGCTCCCAGAAGGAAAGCAAATGTTCACCATAAATCATATTATTTGCACAAAATGTCTAGGAACAGTGAACCACTGTACCGGTCAGTTGTTACCAAAGGATCACTTTGCAAGCAGGTTTTGTAAGATCACAATCTCTGTCTTGCTAAGTGAACCATTTTCCTGCACACCCTCAGACTCAGATACCTAGATGGAGTGTATAGGAAAGTGTGAGCCTGAATGCATCAGAAACAGTGATCTAATCTTAGGAGGAGAGGCATGGGGCAGATTGCATTCTATACCCAACACAGACCAGGAGAGATGGCGGATGGAATAAATAAGACAGATGAATATGTTATTGTACCTAGCTCCCCATGAATACAGGTGCACAGAAATTCTGTACATTTGGTAAGAATATGTGACAATTCTGAAAGGAAACATAAACCATCATACACCTGAAGAAAAGACAGAGATGTCACTATGTGCAGAAGTATTTAAGACCAAAGTGAGAACCAGATTCCAGTGCTTGTTTCCAACCTCTTTCTGAATGTCTAGAAAGATTAGTCACATCTCAATGTATGTCTGGAACCAAATGTCATCAGCTATTTTGCTCCAGGGAACAAAACTTGTCTCAGATACTACAGTGACAGAGTAAACTCACCTGTGCACTCAGACTCCATCTTGAGAATCGATGGGAAATGGGGTGCAGAGCCAGGAAATGACTATTTACTAAAGCAAAGTAGATGACTCCAAACTGAGGTCTGATATGAATGGACAAAATATCAAATTTGTTAAGAAAACTTAACATAAAGGAGATATTAAGTGACCAGTTTAAGTTGTAATGCTATCTAGGAGGGAAAGGTTGGGGAACTCATGAAAAGGATTCCATATGTTTTATGAAAAAAATCTATACTGCCTTTGCATATTTTTTGTTGTATGATTCTATTTTCAAACTCACAGTACAAATAATTGAACATGATACCTTTGATACTATCTTTTTTCTACAAAGATATCAAATAAGGGGATAGATAACGACTTGATTGGGAAATTTCCTTGTAGATTCATTGATTGGGAAGCCTCACTCTTGAAGGACAGTTTTGAGACTTGGAGGTCAAAGAGGACCTCATTATTCAAAGTTCTCCACTGAAAGTGCTCTAAACCTAGAAACAACTAGTGCAAAATCCCCAAGTGTGGAACAAATTTAGTCAGAGAAAGGAACTAAAGGAAATTAATTTTGCAATAGTCTAACAGAAATGTAATGGTAGAAGTAAAGGGATTAGTTAAGCATATGGAATTGGGCTGAATGTGGGAAGAGGAAGGGAAAAAAGAGGGGTCCAGGGTGCTTTCCAAATATTTACTTCCTTTTATAGGAGGTCCAAATAATTAAACCTATCTTTTTGGCTAGTATATAAGAAATGTAATATATATATATATATATATGTATTAGTAATGGTACTTTTAATAACAGAGAGATTGGCAAAGCAACACTTTAATTCTGATCTCTTATTTCTTGTGTTTTTTATTACTATAAAAATGCTTTTAAGCTTTCAAATGAAAACTGGAACAGAACATCTAATGTTCTTTATACTCTCTTATGTATTCAAGTTTGTCATGGCTAAGGCAGATAAAGCAACTGCCTTAGCCAGAATAAGCAGAAGTGTATAAATTCTACTGAGGTCTGAATCATTGGCCACTTTATAATGTTTATGATAATGAAGGTGTAATGAACAGATACCTGGATGAAATGTACTTCCTACTTCAATGAAAACATCCTCTTAATTGAGATGCAATACGTAGTCTGAATTAGTATGCGACAAAATAAAAAACACTTTATCTTATTAAGATTATGACATGTTGCTTTCATTTATTAGCCTTTAATCTTGGAATATGTAGGTTTATTTACTCTCAATTATTTTCACTCATTTTGTGTATGACTCAGATGATTTGCCAACTGTTTTAAATAAGACAACTGAACCCAAACCTGACTCTTTAATTCTACTGTCAACAAGAACTAAAATACAAAGACTTTTCCATGAAAAACATGTAATAACAGGAATGTTTGTCTTTTATCATCAAAAGCCAAAATATGAAAATCCAGACTTAAAACACTGCTATGATTGAAATCTTCAATAAAGAACACACACACACTTCATTCTCTTTTCCAAAATAATTAAATATTTTTTACATAAATAGCTAATTCACATATATTCAGCCCATATTTTGTGAAAGCTGCTGTACAGTGTTGCAAATGTTAAAAAGAAAAGAAAATTTGTATCTACAAAGGAACCTGTGCACCAGAGGGAGAGTCTCAGGATTATACTGATTAATCCTATAAAGCACAGCTAGTACTCACATGGGAAATTCTAGCCAATAACTTCTATACTGGAGGAGTTTGGGGAGGGTTCAATACCTATTGCAATTCCTTGAGGGAAATTCAGGTAGGATTCTTATCTGGGAGATGGTCTCTTCCCACTAAATATTTCTATCATTGTAGTGCAGAATGAAAATGCTCCAGTTAGAGATAACATGCATGTGTGGGTCTGGAGCTGAGATACAATTCCTACACCTGAATGTGTTATGTAAGTAGGAACCTGGAACATGGTCTTATGGCTAAAGATGAGAAGAAACCTACTCATATACACACAGCACTCAGGAGAAAATAAGAAGTATCAAAATTTTCTCTTTTATTTTTCTACAAAATGCCATCTATCCCCATCTTGCTTTGATGTATAATATGAAACAGTATTAGCACATATTTATTGACTACTGCCAAGTGTTTTGATAAATTTGTTATACTGGTCACCTACCCAATATTCATTCTTCCCCTCTTCCTGCAAATCCCAAAGTACCTGAATTTTGAAGGAAAAAAAATAAAAACAAAAACTAAAAATACAAAAACAGCAAAAATACTGATGTTCACAGTTTCTTATGCAGGTAGAGGTAAGCAGAATGAAGGGGGCAGCAATGAATGTGCCAGAAGTCCAGGAAAATTCTTTAAAAAGTTGAATCCACTACAGGGATCCTCTTGCTCTACCAAATTTCTGATATGAAGACATGTTACAGAAGCTGTCAATTGCTAAACCATGTCCCCTTCAGAGCCTTGGCTTGACAAAGAAACAATTTCAAACTTTTCCAACTGTTTTCCCATTAATTTGATAGCCACTCTATGGCTGAGGATCTCCTCAAACACGGAAGAGAAATTTACACAGCTGTCCCTGCTTCCAATTTTAAATCATTCCAAACTCTCCTCAGGCTTCCGCTCTTCTCTCAGCATCCTTTCTCCCCAAACTTCAGAATAAAATTGTACCATACAGAGACTGGCCACAGACCGAGAGCTGGTACCAGAAACACATGAAGCAGGGATTATAGGGGTGGGCAGGAAGGTAGGAATGGCTGGATCCACCTGTGTTTCAGCACCCATGGTTTTAGGGTTTATTTTTAATTTTATCTTAACCTTATCAAATGAAAACAAAGCTATCATATAGCCTGCATGGGTCAATCTGAAGAGACCCCAGCCCAGCCACTGATGCAACATGGGTAGGGACTAGCTTTACTAGTAAGAGCAGTAGGCAATGTTTGCAAGATGTTTAAATATGCATCTTTTAGGCCCAGTAATTTTGAAAAATTTAGCCAGATTAAAAAAAAATATTTGATATGCATGCAGATTTTTACAAAAGTATATTTGTCAGAGAGAAAAACTGAGATACCTATTAAGAAGAAAATATTTATAGAAGTCAAATACATTAATATATTGAAATAAAACATTTTAAAAGTTATGTTTATATATATAAAGATATAAATAGCTTGAAGAAATGATGATATTATGATGCTAAGAGAAAATATTATATAATAATACTGATGAAACACATGATTTTAATTAGATGTGTATAGGCAAGAATTTATGGTTAAAATCATGTATTGAACAATTTCTAACTTGTGATATTATTTTTTCCCGTTTTCATTACTTTAATATTTAGGAAAAAACATTAAGGTCATTTTTGAATTCTTTAGTTCTAGTGAAATTAGATTTTTTTTTCCTGATGGATGGACTATTTGAGAAAATAACTTTTAAAACAGGACATAAATAGAAAACTTAGAAACATTTGTAAGCAAGACTTTAATGAGTCTCATTTTGATATATCTTTTTTTTTTTTTTTCAATTGAAGATTTCCTATGGGCTAGTCCACAGTCCCTTGTCTGGAACTAACCTACTGCTAGGTGGCACAATGTGTTTGTTGGACCAGTATAGTCCCCTCCTTCTGGTTATTCCTTTCTTGTAGTGAAGACCCTTCCAGGGCACTTCATACTTCAGAGTTAACCGATCTGGAATTATCCTGTATGATTCCTTGGTAAATAATGCTTCTGCTTGCTTTCATTTTAATTCCTTTCTCTGTCCTTTTATTGTACTCTAGTAGAGATAACAAACTAGGACAGCTCCCAAATAGCTACTTAATTCATGGGAACCTTGTTTACACCGTTTCCTTCATCAATGATTTATATTTCCTCAGGAGGATAGAAGTGCTTAGGCTGCAATGGGTCTGACTGATATTTCCTTTGGAAGATATACTCGTGTAAAATACTTAGTTATTTCCCCGAAATGGTTTTTTCAAGTTTAATCACACTGGGATGCTCTTATCTTGAAACTAAATTCCCTTATTTTGCTGAATTGTACTCTCAGTAGGAAATATAGCTGGTAAAATAACTTGAGTTTAAGCTGCAACCTAGCAGTTTTTCTCAACTTCCCCATTTCTAGAGGAAGAGGAAATCTCTTTATTTTTCTTTTTTTTTTAAATTTTTTATTGTTATGTTAATCTCCATACATTACATAATTAGTTTTAGATGTAGTGTTCCATGATTCATTGTTTGTGCATAACAC
>NW_027720581.1:0-321 GCF_054177405.1 Leptonychotes weddellii | reverse complement strand
AAAAAAATGAAAAAATTGAAAAGTAAGAACTGTGGTGGCAAATAAATGTATTCCCTTACTCAAGGTAAAATGATTACAGTGGGGTCTTTCCTCTACTTGGAGAAAACAAACGTTCACCCTCAGTATCTGAGGGCTGTTGACACTTTTGATACCTGGTCAGGAGAGGAGGAGGTCAGCACCGAGAGCTAGGGTCCCCAGCCCAAACACTCCAGGGGCAAGGGCAAGGATCTAGGGCCAGTCATTGCTTTGCTGACAAGGAAACCAGCCCCTGCACAGTAGGCGCATCTAAAGTCCTCAGGACATGCTGAGCCTGCCCTCAGG
>NW_027720580.1:0-321 GCF_054177405.1 Leptonychotes weddellii | reverse complement strand
TGTGGACAGAGACTCAGCTGACAGAGGAAGGACATGGGGTGAGAGACAGAGATGGTGGCACAGAGAGACAGAGAGACCAGTCTTCTAGGGACCCACACTGTAGGCCATAGGGGACAGGCTCGCTGATGTCTTCGTGCTTCTGCTCCCTGCCCTGGGGACAGTGCTGACATGGGGCCTCACACGCTTAGAGGAGAAGCATGGAGCAGGGGAGACAGCTGGAGACGGTCCTCGGGGAGGAGCCACAGCAGGGGATTCAGAGCCAAGTGAGGCCACGGAGCTGCAGCCTAAGGAAGGCTGAGTGTGGTCTGGGTGTGGTCTGTC
>NW_027720579.1:0-321 GCF_054177405.1 Leptonychotes weddellii | reverse complement strand
AAAAAAAAAAAAAAAAGAGCTTCTTGGAAATTGCACTCTGGGATTTAACCAATAATATAGATATAAGATTGTGGCTAATGTAAGTTTAAAGGAAGGTGAATTTCCTGGTGAGATCAGTGTTTGTTTTAGGGGTTCAAGGTAGAATGACTGACACTAGATATGATCACAGTAGGATAGTAATGAAAAGCTAGATAGAGCAGATGAGTGGTGGATTAACTACCAACATAGTTAACATGAGCTTATTAGCTACTTTTTGTAGTGTGCCTGCTAATTCATATCATCCCAGGCAACGTACCATTTTCCAAAGAAGGGAGCCCCTTC
>NW_027720578.1:0-321 GCF_054177405.1 Leptonychotes weddellii | reverse complement strand
TTTTTTTTTTTTTTAAGATTTTATCCATTCATTTGACAGAGAGAGAGACACAGCGAGAGAGGGAACACAAGCAGGGGGAGTGGGAGAGGGAGAAGCAGGCTTCCCACGGAGCAGGGAGCCCGACGCAGGGCTCGATCCCAGGACCCGGAATCACGACCTGAGCCGAAGGCAGACGATCAACGACCGAGCCACCCAGGTGCCCCTAAGTGTTTTAGTTTTAAAACTAATGTGAATGAAATTGTTTTCTTTATTTCTTTTTCAGATATTTTATCATTAGTGCACAGAAGTGCAACAGATTTCTGTATATTGATTTTACTTCCT
>NW_027720577.1:0-321 GCF_054177405.1 Leptonychotes weddellii | reverse complement strand
CAGTACCTGCCCTCCTTAATACCCATCACTGGGCTAACCCATCTCCCCACCCCCCTCCCCTCTAACACCCTCAGTTTGTTTCTAAGAGTCCATAGTCTCTCATGGTTCATCTCTCCCTCTGATTTCCCCCCCTTCTCTTTTCCGTTCCTTCTACTAATGTCCTCCCGGCTATTCCTTATGTTCCACAAATAAGTGAAAATATATAATTGACTTTCTCTGTTTGACTTATTTCATTTAGCAAAATCTCCTCTAGTCCCATCCATGTTGATGTAAAAGTTGGGTATTCATCCTTTCTGGTGGCTGAGTAGTATTCCACTGTAT
>NW_027720576.1:0-321 GCF_054177405.1 Leptonychotes weddellii | reverse complement strand
TCTGTATTTTCTTAATTTTTCTGTGACTCTAACAACTCTAAAAAATGTTCTAAAAACCTAATGCTCTAAAATTACTCTAAAAAATGAAGTTAAAAAAGTCAATAAAAAATTATACATTTGTCGGGGCGCCTGGGTGGCTCAGTCGTTAAGCGTCTGCCTTCGGCTCAGGTCATGATCCCAGGGTCCTGGGATCGAGCCCCGCATCGGGCTCCCTGCTCCGCGGGAAGCCTGCTTCTCCCTCTCCCACTCCTCCTGCTTGTGTTCCCTCTCTCGCTGTCTCTCTATCTGTCAGATAAATAAATAAAATCTTTAAAAAAAAAA
>NW_027720575.1:0-321 GCF_054177405.1 Leptonychotes weddellii | reverse complement strand
GGTTAAGTCAACTGATGGCGAATAAAGTTCAATGTTGACATTACTGGTTCCTCAACACATAATATATTGAAATATTGTCCACAGAATACTCATGAATAATACAATGAATTACCGTAAGCTTTATTTTTTTTTATTCTTATGTTAATCCCCATACATTACATCATTAGTTCTAGATGAAGTGTTCCATGATTCATTGTTCATGCACAACACCCAGTGCTCCATGCAGAACGTGCCCTCCTCAATACCCACCACCAGGCCAACCCATCCTCCCACCCCCCTCCCCTCTAGAACCCTCAGTTTGTTTTTCAGAGTCCATCGTCT
>NW_027720574.1:0-321 GCF_054177405.1 Leptonychotes weddellii | reverse complement strand
AGCGCTGTGAATTGTGCAGGACTGTTGAGTCTCAGATCTGTACCTCTGAGACAAATAATGCAAGATATGTTGAGAAAGAAAAAGAAGAAGAAGAAGGTGGCGGGAGGGGAGGAATGAAGCGGGGGAAATCGGAGGGGTGGACGAACCATGAGAGAAGATGGACTCTGAAAAACAAACTGAGGGTTCTAGAGGGGAGGGGGGTGGGAGGATGGGTTGGCCTGGTGGTGGGTATTGAGGAGGGCACATTCTGCATGGAGCACTGGGTGTTGTGCGCGAACAATGAATCGTGGAACACTTCATCTGGAACTAATGATGTAATGT
>NW_027720573.1:0-321 GCF_054177405.1 Leptonychotes weddellii | reverse complement strand
TAGGGACCACTTGAAAATGAGTGCCAGCAGATTTTCTCATTTCAAGGACCTGAGGGGTGGGGGTGGGAGGTTGCTGATTGGCATTTAGTTGCGGGGGGGGGGGCGGATACAAGATCTAAAGGATTTCCTACCCAAAATACTAATAAGAGTCCCCTCTACTTCTCCCTTGGTAAATAAACATTGATAGAAGTCATGATAATGTCCACAAGAATATAAAACATGACAGCAGTAATCACCTGTGAGTACTCTGTAAGTCGAATTCCCACCATATTTTTAAGCAGTATTCATTTTTCCCCTTAAAAGTAGGAAATACTGCAATTC
>NW_027720572.1:0-5376 GCF_054177405.1 Leptonychotes weddellii | reverse complement strand
AAAAAAAAGATTTTATTTATTTATTTGACAGAGAGAGAGAGCACAAGCAAGGGGAGTGGCAGGCAGAGGGAGAGGGAGAAGCAGGCTCCCCACTGAGCAAGGAGCCTGATGCGGGGCTCAATCCCAGGACCCCGGGATCATGACCTGAGCCGAAGGCAGACGCTTAACCAACTGAGCCACCCAGGCGCCCCATGTAAAGTTTCTTTTTAATTAAACTTTTGATTAAGGTATAATACATGTACAGACAAGTGCACAAATAATAAATGTACAACTTGATAAATTTTCACAGAGTGAACACACTCATGTAACTAGCACTGAGAGCAAGAAATAGTATTGCCAGCCATCTAGATGCCCCCTTTGTTTCCCTTCCAGGTCACTTCCTCTACCAAGAATACCACCATCCTGACTTCTAACACCCTTGGTTAATTTTCCCTGCTTAAAAGTTTATGTAAACCGAACTATATGCTGTATATTCTTTATGTCTGGCTTCTTTCTCTTAATATTTATGACTAAGGGATTCGTTTATATTCTCATGTGTAGCTTTGAATTGTTCATTTTCGTTGCTGTATAATATTCAATTGCACGAATCTACCACAGTGTATCCATTTCACTATTTGGGGTGCTGCTCTGAATATTCCAGTACATATCATTTGGTGATCATATGTATGCATTTATATCGGATACATACCTAACATTGGAATTGCTGGATCATAGAGTAAGCATATGTTCCATTTTAATAGAGGAAAAATTTTACTTGACCTGTTAAGATTCTTCTAGCTGGCCTAAGAATTAAAGTGACATAAGACAGAGTAATAGGAGAAAAAAGGCAGAGTTTTTTACATGTGCACAGAGGCCTAATAATAAAATTGAGACCCAAAGAAATGACCAAGACAGACAGTTTTTTTACTTTTTTGGCAAACAAATCTGTGAGGAATTGACAGGACAGCGAAAACTTATGTTTGGGGTGCCTGGGTGGCTCAATCAGTTAAGCAGCCTTTGGCTCAGGTCATGATCCCAGAGTCCTGGGACTGAGCCCCACATCAGCTCCCTGCTCAGCAGGGAGTCTGCTTCTCCCTCTCCCTCCTCTCCCCTGCTCATTCTCTCTGTGTCTCTCTCTCTGTGTGTCTCTCTCAAATGAATAAATAAAATCTTTAAAAAAAAACAACAACTTATGTTTGGGAGCTTCGATTAGTAAGGAATTCTAAACAGAGTTTGGGTTGAGGCAGTAAACTTGTAAAAGTAACAAGACTTGTTTATACAACCTTCTTGTCTATGAAGTCTCTATTTCTGATGATAAGGATGTCTCTTTGCCTCCTGGTACAGGGAGTACCTTTCACATAGGAGATTTATTCCCTGCTTTCTGGAGAGAAAGGGAAGTCAGAATGTTTCTTGCACTGACTCTTTCTTAAGTAATTTTAATTCTAAATAGTCACTATGTCAAAGTGACACATCTGATTCAGCCTGCCCTTGGCTTGCACGCTGCCAAATAGCCTTCCAATGTGTTTGTACCATTTTACATTCTTAATAGCCGTGTGTCAGTCCCAGTTGCTTCATACCCTTGCCAAAACTGGATAAGTATATAGTGGTAGCCCATTGTTGTTGTTGTTAAGATTTTATTTATTTATTTGCCAGAGAGAGAGCAAGTTCACAAGCAGGGGGAACAACAGGCAGAGAGAGAAGCAGAGTCCCTGCTAAACAAGGAACCTGATGCGGGACTCAATCCCAGGACCCTGGCATCATGACTTGAGTTGAAGGCAAACGCTTAACAGACTGAGCCACCCAGGAGTCCCCCACTGTAGTTTTACTTGGCATTTCTCTGATGATTAATGAAGTTGCCCATCTTTTCATATATTTTTCATTGTGTATCTTTTTAATCTTTTGGTTATTGCACCATGTTAATATATTATTTATTCCAAAGCAAAAGAAAAAACAAACAAAACCCAGGGGGGAGAGTGTGGTATGGCCCCTTTTCACCAATTAAAGGGGAGAATAAAAGACAGAAAGAGAGAGAGGGAGAAAACTCTCCCGAAGTTCCTTACATCATTGACTGTCACTGTTTCATCGTATAGTCCAAGATCCTTCTTTCCACTTCCCAAGCTGAGCAATATCATGGTTGGGGTTGTCCCCCCACCCCGAAAAGCAGAAGAGAAAATGTCTATATACACACAGAAAAACCTTACTGTTTTTCTTCTGAAATTCTTCCCTGGACTTCATTGAGCAGGCCATTTTTTATAAGTTGTATTGCCCCTTTTATATTAACTCCTTTCACAAATAAAACTTGTGGGAATCATGTGGGACTGCTTGGTGTTCAACTTCACCCAGCATAATGGGAACTGTAAGACTAACACTGTTTCAAGATCAAAATGACCTTCATTTAAACATTCTTGTGTTCACTGTTGTTTGTAATTAATTCTTGACCCAGACCAGCTCTGAAATTACCCAGATCCCAAACAGACAATTAGGAAAGGAGTTGGATAATTTGTAAAGTACAGAAAATTATTCCACACAAATACTTGCTGATTTTAATGTTATCTGTAAAGGAAAGGATATTTTATTTTATATATTAGCCAAGTTAAAGGTATTTTTTAAAAAGAGTTTATTTATTTATTTGACAGAGAGAGACACAGCGAGAGCAGGAACAGAAGCAGGGGGGAGTGGGAGAGGGAGAAGCAGGCTCCCCGCTGATTAGGGAGCCCGATGCGGGGCTCGATCCCAGGACCCCGGGATCATGACCTGAGCTGAAGGCAGACGCTTAATGACTGAGCCACCCAGACGCCCCTCAGGTGCCCCTTTTGGGGACTTTGGACTCCAACATAAAAAGGAGGCTTACAAAGTATAATTATTTGAAGTACCTTACCATCAGCTAAGGATTATAACAAAAGATGTTAAGCAGCCATTCACTATGTCTGCTGATGACATAAAACAAGAGGTAATAGAGGATATGACGTAAAGAATTCATTCACTTTCAGGGCACCTGGGTGGCTCAGTTAGTTAAGCGTCTGACTCTTGGTTTCAGCTCAGGTCATGATCTCAGGGTTGTGAGATCAAGCCCTGAGTAGGGCTCTACACTGAGCATGGAGCCTGCTTGGGACCCTCTCCCTCTCCCTCTGCCCCTCCTGCCCCCCGTTTGCACACTCTCTAAATAAATAAATAAATGATGATGTTTATTAATGGAATATTACTCAGCCATAAAAAAGAATGGAATTTTGTCATTTGCAACAACATGGTTGGATCTAGAGGGTATAATGCAAAGCAAAATAAGTCAGTCAGAGGAAGACAAATACCATAATATTTCACTCATATGTGGTATTTAAGAAACAAAACAAAGGGAAAAAGAGACCGAAAAACAGACTTTTTTTTTTTTTAAGATTTTATTTATTTATTTGACAGAGAGAGACACAGCGAAAGAGGGAACACAAGCAGGGACAGTGGGGGAGGGAGAAGCAGGCTTCCCGCCAAGCAGGGAGCCCGATGTGGGACTCGATCCCAGGACCCTGGGATCATGACCTGAGCCGAAGGCAGACGCTTAATGACTGAGCCACCCAGGTGCCCCCAGACAGACTCTTAAATATAGAGAACTGTTGGGTACCAGAGGGAAGGTGGGTGGGGGCATGGGTGAAATAGGTAAAGGGGATTAAGAGTACACTTACCATGATGAGCACTGAGTAATGTATAGAATTGTTGACACTGTATTGTACACTTATAATACAATATAATACTATATGTTAATTATACTGGAATTAAAATATTTTAAAAATTAAAGGAAAAGATGTTTATGTTATGTTACAAAAACATGAAGAGATTTCACGTGAAATATTAAACAAGTACTGTAACACATTCTATAGGTATAGAAGTAAAGGAAGACAATTAGATAAATAACAGAACGTAGAGAAATTCAGGTTGGGAGGATTTGGAGCTATAAAAAAAACCCAAAGTAAAAAGAAAAATCAAAGAATATACAAAAAAACCCAAAAATACTAAGATCAGAAATGTTTCTCATTTATTTATGGTAAACAACTACTAAGCAGTCACAACTAAGCCTAAGGGGGAAAATGGTTCAAAATTAATACTTTCCTAATTTCTAGTAGGGCAGTGTCCCAAAGGGGGGGAAAAAAGAGCTTCCAATGTTAAAAGGTCTCATAGTTCACATTTTGTCTTTTTTTAAAGATTTATTTATTTATTTATTTATTTGAGAGACAGAGAGAGAGCATGTGCGTGAGCGGTGGGGAGGGGGGGATTCCAAACAGACTCCCTGCTGAACGAGGACCTGGATGCGGGGCTCAGTCTCACCACCCTGAGATCATGACCTGAGCCCCAAAATCAAGAGTCAGATTCTTAAACAACTGAGCCACCCAGGTGCCCCCACATTTTGTCTTTATGGACATTAGGGATCTTTTGCCTTTTGGTTGCTTCAAATACTTTAAACTTTGGTTGTTCAGATAATCATATGAGTATGTAATGAATAATGGTGAGTTTAAAAGTGAAATCATTTAGGGGTGCCTGGGTGGCTCAGATGGTTAAGCGCCTGCCTTCAGCTCAGGTCATGATCCCAGGGTCCTTGGATCGAGCCCCGCATCAGGCTCCTTGCTCAGTGGGAAGCCTGCTTCTCCCTCTCCTTCTACGGCTCCCCCGCTTGTGCTCTCTCGCTCTCTCTGTCAAATAAATAAATAAAATCTTTAAAAAAAAAAAAAAGTAAAATCATTTAGAGGCATCAGCAAAGAACAGAGTATTCAAAATAGAAAAGCTTTATCTTGATGATGTTAAGATGAATACTTTATTTTTTTAGAGGAGGAGAAAGAGGAGGGTCAGAGGGAGAGAGAAGCTGAAGCAGGCTCTATGCCCAGTGCAGAGCCCAACACAGGGCTTGATCTCGTAACCCTGTGATTGTGACCTGAGCTGAAATCAAGAGTCGGATGCTTAACTGACTGAGCCACCCAGGCACCCCCTAGATGAATACTTTAAAATTAGTTTTGGGGCGCCTGGGTGGCTCAGTCGTTAAGTGTCTGCCTTCGGCTTAGGTCATGATCCCAGGGTCCTGGGATCGAGCCCCGCATCGGGCTCCCTGCTCGGCAGGAAGACTGCTTCTCCCTCTCTCACTGCCCCCTGCTTGTGTTCCCTCTCTCGTTGTGTCTCTGTCAAATAAATAAAATAAAATCTTTAGAAGTAAATCAATAAATAAAATAAAATTAGTTTTTCTGGGGTGCCTGGCTAGCTCAAGAACATGTGGCTCTTGATCTTAGGATTGTGAGTTCAAGCCCCTCATTGGGTGCAGAGATTACTTTAAAAAAATTAAACAGAAAAAATAAAGTAAGTCTTTCTGGGGCGCCTGGGTGGCTCAGTCTGCCGGAGTCCAGCTCCAGCCGGGGTGGGTCTCTC
>NW_027720571.1:0-321 GCF_054177405.1 Leptonychotes weddellii | reverse complement strand
AATAGGTTGTCTAGGGGTGCCTAGCCGGCTGTTGGTGGACCACGTGACTCTTGATCTTGGGGTTGTGAGTTTGAGCCCCACGTTGCAGGTAGAGAGCATACTTAAAAAAAAAAAAAAAGTAGGGGCGCCTGGGTGGCTCAGTTGGTTAAGCGACTGCTTTCGGCTCAGGTCATGATCCTGGAGTCCCTGGATCGAGTCCCGCATCGGGCTCCCTGCTCGGCAGGGAGCCTGCTTCTCCCTCTGACCCTCCCCCCTCTCATGTGCTCTCTCTCTCTCTCATTCTCTCTGTCTCAAATAAATAAATAAAATCTTTAAAAAAAA
>NW_027720570.1:0-321 GCF_054177405.1 Leptonychotes weddellii | reverse complement strand
CTTGCCTGATTTAAACAAAAACAAAAATAAAGACAAAAACAAAGTAAAACAAAAGACCCAACTGGGTTTCTACTCATACCTCCCAGAATACCTTCTCAACACATCAGCCAGAGTCATATTCTTTTTTTTTTTTATTCTTATGTTAATCCCCATACATTACATCATTAGTTCTAGATGAAGTGTTCCACGATTCATTGTTTGTGCATAACACCCAGTGCTCCATGCAGAATGTGCCCTCCTCAATACCCACCACCAGGCCAACCCATCCTCCCACCCCCCTCCCCTCTAGAACCCCCAGCCTGTTTTTCAGAGTCCATCGTC
>NW_027720569.1:0-321 GCF_054177405.1 Leptonychotes weddellii | reverse complement strand
TCGAGTCCCGCATCGGGCTCCCTGCTCGGCAGGGAGTCTGCTTCTCCCTCTGACCTTCCTCCCTCTCATGCTCTCTGTCTCTCATTCTCTCTCTCTCAAATAAATAAATAAATAAAATCTTTAAAAAAAAAAAAAAGAAAGAAATGTCTATTGTTTAGCCCACCCAGTCTGTGATGATTTGGTTATGGCAGTCTGAGCTGACTAAGCTATCAGGCCACAGGGACAAACATATTTCTGGGAGCCCAAAGACCCTGATTGAAATATCTCCTAGACAGATTTCCTGGAGAAATGAACTGTTCTGGGAATAGTTGTTTAAAAGGT
>NW_027720568.1:0-321 GCF_054177405.1 Leptonychotes weddellii | reverse complement strand
TCTAGACCTTCAGAAGGGAAAGAGTAGCAGATGCTCTATGTTGTGCTGGGCCAGTCTGGCTATGGACGTACCATTTAGCCCATAGCCCTTTCTTTCATATTATTATAAGAAGTAGCTAATGCATGGGCGCCTGGGTGGCTCAGTTGGTTAAGCGACTGCCTTCGGCTCAGGTCATGATCCTGGAGTCCCGGGATCGAGTCCCGCATCGGGCTCCCTGCTCGGCAGGGAGTCTGCTTCTCCCTCTGACCCTCCTCCCTCTCATGCTCTCTGTCTCTCATTCTCTCTCTCAAAATAAATAAATAAATAAAATCTTTAAAAAAA
>NW_027720567.1:0-321 GCF_054177405.1 Leptonychotes weddellii | reverse complement strand
AGAGCATGAGCTGGGGGAGGTGCGGAGGGAGAGGGAGAAGCAGGCTCCCCACTGAGCACATGGGGCTAGATCCCAGAACCGACTGAGCCACCCAGGTGTCCCTGGTGTCGTGGTGTTTTAATAGGTAAAAGCCATTTTGGATCGTTAAAATAGTATGCATTGAGTATCTTTGTGGCAGCCATACTTGTAGAAACATAAGTATAAAGTAATGATGACCTATTCTAAGGTGACAGACTGTGGAAGGAGGTGAAAAGGGCCTGATCTCTTAGCACAGGCAGGTGCTTCAGAATGGTGCAGGCACCGTATTTGAAGTCAAAAGAT
>NW_027720566.1:0-321 GCF_054177405.1 Leptonychotes weddellii | reverse complement strand
GAGCCAAAGGCAGATGCCCAACCAACTGAGCCACCCAGGTGCCCCCCAAATGACAAATTCTAATATGATGACAGTGATTACCCTACGAATAGAGGCCGAAGATGAGAAAGGAAAAGGAAATCTTTTTTTTTTTTAAGATTTTATTTATTTGACAGAGAGAGACACAGTGAGAGAGGGAACACAAGCAGGGGGAGTGGGAGAGGGAGAAGCAGACTCCCCGCTGAGCAGGGAGCCCGATGTGGGGCTCGATCCCAGGACCCCGGGATCATGACCTGAGCCGAAGGCAGATGCTTAACGACTGAGCCACCCAGGTGCCCCGAA
>NW_027720565.1:0-321 GCF_054177405.1 Leptonychotes weddellii | reverse complement strand
ACCCACTTCAGGGGCAGCCAGGCCAACCAAAACATTCTGGATTTATCCCAGGGTGAGCTAGAGTTCCCTAGAAGCTCCCAATACACCTCCATGTGACACTCTTGTTAGAAAGAAGTGGAGGGGGGCGCCTGGGTGGCTCAGTTGGTTAAGCGACTGCCTTCGGCTCAGGTCATGATCCTGGAGTCCCGGGATCGAGTCCCGCATCGGGCTCCCTGCTCGGCAGGGAGTCTGCTTCTCCCTCTGACCCTCCTCCCTCTCATGCTCTCTGTCTCTCATTCTTTCTGTCTCAAATAAATAAATAAAATCTTTAAAAAAAAAAAA
>NW_027720564.1:0-321 GCF_054177405.1 Leptonychotes weddellii | reverse complement strand
TACTTTTGTTTGGTTATCTAAAGGCTGTTCATTAACTTGACACATGAGCAATTTTACATTATCTCAAAGAACAAATAAACTACTTTTCAAGACCTCAATAAATTGGTGTTTTTTTGGCTGAGATATTGATAAATGTTGTGTGTTTATAGCTCAAGTGGGTCACTTGTTTTTAAAACCGATATTCTTTTTTTTTTTTTTTTTAAGATTTTATTTATTTATTTGAGAGAGAGAGAATGAGAGACAGAGAGCATGAGAGGGAGGAGGGTCAGAGGGAGAAGCAGACTCCCCGCCGAGCAGGGAGCCCGATGCGGGACTCGATCC
>NW_027720563.1:0-321 GCF_054177405.1 Leptonychotes weddellii | reverse complement strand
GGAGGGTCAGAGGGAGAAGCAGACTCCCTGCCGAGCAGGGAGCCCGATGCGGGACTCGATCCCGGGACTCCAGGATCATGACCTGAGCCGAAGGCAGTTGCTTAACCAACTGAGCCACCCAGGCGCCCAGGATATTTCCAGTTTTGTAATAAAACAACTATGAAGACTACGGTCCTGCTTTCATTCATTCATTCATTCATTCATTCAACCAGTAATGCCTGAGCACATCTGTGAGATCAGGTGCTCTCCCAGAGAATGGCTAAGCCAGGACTGCGCTGGACTGGCCTTTGACCATCTCTCTGTAACGTAGGATCACACTCA
>NW_027720562.1:0-321 GCF_054177405.1 Leptonychotes weddellii | reverse complement strand
ACTGTGGATAAAACTACATTTCTTTCTCTCCTTCTCTCCCAGTTACTTCAAACTCTCCTATGGATGCCTTCTCTGTCCTCAGCACCCAGGCTCAGTGGTTCAGAATCATCCATAATCCATTTCTTTTTTTTTTTTTTTTTTTTTTAAAGATTTTATTTATTTATTTGACAGAGACAGAGACAGCGAGAGCAGGAACACAAGCAGGGGGAGTGGGAGAGGGAGAAGCAGGCTTCCTGCTGAGCCGGGAGCCCGATGTGGGACTCGATCCCAGGACCCTGGGATCATGACCTGAGCCGAAGGCAGTCGCTTAACCAACTGAGC
>NW_027720561.1:0-5377 GCF_054177405.1 Leptonychotes weddellii | reverse complement strand
GCTGCGGCTGAGGTCAAAGAGGTTGCTGCCTGTGTTCTCCTCTAGGATTTTGATGGATTCCTCTAGGATTTAGGTCTTTCAACCATTTTGAGTCTATTTTTGTGTGTGGTGTAAGGAAATGGTCCAGTTTCATTCTTCTGCATGTGGCTGTCCAATTTTCCCAACACCATTTGGTAAAGAGACTGACTTTTTTCCATTGGACATTCTTTCCTGCTTTGTCAAAGACTAGTTGACCATAGAGTTGAGGGTCCATTTCTGGGCTCTCTATTCTGTTCCATTGATCTATGTGTCTGTTTTAGTGCCAGTACCATACTGTCTTGATGATTACATCTTTGTAATAGAGTGGAAGGATATAAAATCAATGCACAGAAATCATTTGCATTTCTATACACCAACAAGAAGACAGAAGAAAGAGAAATTAAGGAGTTGATCCCATTTACAATTGCACCCAAAACCATAAGATACCTAGGAATAAATCTAACCAAAGAGGCAAAGAATCTATACTCAGAAAACTATATCTTCTTGATTCAGTTTTAGAATATTATATGTTTCTAGTAATTTATCCATTTCTTCTAGGTTGTCCAATTTGTTGGCATATAATTTTTTATAGTAGTCTCTTACAGTCCTTGTATTTCTGTAGTGCCAGTTGTCACTTCTCTTCCATTTGTGATTTTATTTATTTGGGTCCTTTCTTTTTTTCTTGATGAGTCTGGCTAAACGTTTATTAGTTTTATTTATCTTTTCAAAGAATGAGCTCTTGTTTTCCTATTGTTATGTTAGTCTCAGTGTCATTTATTTCTGTTCTGATCTTTATTATTTCCTTTTTCCTGCTGACCTTGGGCTTTCTTTGTTCTTTTCCCAGTTACTTTAGGTGTAAGGTTAAATTATTTATTTGAGCATTTTCTTATTTCTTGAGGTAGGCCTCTATTGCTATATATTTCTTCTTTCTTTCTTTCTTTTTAGATTAAAATAAAAACTTTATTTTTTAAAACTTTTATTTTAAATTCCAGTATAGTTAACATACAGTGTTATATTAGTTTCATGTGTACAAATCCAAAAATTCCATACAGCACCCAATACTCATCATGACAAGTGCATTCCTTAATCTCCATTGCTTGTTTTATCCATGCCCCCAACCACTCTCCCTCTGGTAACCATCAGTTTGTTCTCAATAGTTAAGAGTCTATTTCCTGGTTTGCCTCTCTCTGTCTTTTTTCTTTCCTTCATTTGTGTTTTGTTTGTTTGTTTTGTTTCTTTGTTTCTTAAATTCCACATATGAGTGAAATCAGAAAAGTGAAGCTGGAGGTAGCACAATTCCAGACTTCAAGTTATACTACAAAGCTGTAGTAATGAAAACAGTATAGTACTGGCCCAAAAATAGACACATTGATTGATGGAACAGAATAGAAAACCCAGAAATAAATCCATAATTATATGGTCAATTAATCTTTGACAAAGCAGGAAAGAATATCCAGTGGGAAAGAGACAATCTCTTCAACAAAGGGTTTGGGGAAAACTGGACAACTACATCCAAAAGAATGAAACTGGATCACTGTCTTTCACCATACACAAAAATAAATTCAAAAGGTATTAAAGGTCTAAATGTGAGACCTGAAACCATGAAAATCCTAGAAGAGAGCACAGGCAGTAATCTCTGTGACATTGTCTGTAACAACATTTTTCTAGATATATCTCCTGAGGCAAGGGAAACAAAAGGGATGAAATGGGCATGGATTGGGGTGGTCCTAAAGCTCTCTGTGCAGAAGGTTCACTGGCAGGATAGATGAAGCTGACATGGGTAGAGGCTGGGACATTCCCTAGACTCTATGTGCAGAGGGTGCCCTGGCAGGATATCTGAAGCTAAAGTGAGTGAGAGCTGGGGGTTGTCCTTGGGCAGAATGCAGAGAGGGCTCCTTGGCAGAATGGCTAAAGCTGAAATGGATGTAAACTGGAGTTTTCCAGGACTATCTGCTCAGAGGGTACCATAGGCAGGATGGCTGAGGCCAAGGAGGGGTGTGGGCTGGGGTGTCCTTGGGTGTTCTATGCATTGGATGACCTGGCAGGACAGTTGTAGTTGAAGTGGACATGGGCGGGTGTAGCCTGATTTCTCTGTGCGAAGGGTGCCCTGGCAGGACAGCTGAAGGTGGAGTGGGTACAAACATGGGTGTCCTGGGGCTTTCAACACTGAAGTCACTCTGGTAGGACAGCTGAAGCTGAAGTAGATGCAAGCTGGGATTTCCCAGGGTGCTTAGTACAGGAGTGCCCTGGTCGGGTGGCTGGTGCTGAGGCTGGCATGAGTGGAGCTGTCCCAGGGCACTCCACGTAAGGATGCCCTGGCAAGGTGACTGGAGCCAAAGCAGGCATCAGCCAGGAGGTTCTAGAGCACTCTGCCATGGGGATGCCCTAGCAAACCATCTGAAGTTCTGACATCTGAACATCTAAAATGTTCCAGGGTACTTTTGTGCACGTTTAACCTTGGCATGAAGGCTGGCACTGTGCCCTGGTGTTCACTGCCTTGGGGCTACCTTGGTGGGATGGCTAAGGGCCTTGAGCTCACTGAGCAGGTTGGTTAGGGTGCCTGGACCCTGCTCCCATTCAGGATATCATGGTGGAGGGGGAATGCAAGCTGAGGCTCTTGCCAGCCCCTCCAGACTGGAGAGAAGTCCGGCTTATCAATTCTTTCTTACAGATTGTGTCTTTGTATCTAAAAAGGCATCACCATACCCAAGGTCATCCATGTTTTTTCCTATGTTACCTTCTAGGCTTTTATAGTTTAGCATTTTATGTTGAGGACTATGGTCCATTTTGAGTTAATTTTTGTGAGGGTGCAAGGTCTGGGTGTCAATTTATTTGTTTTTTTGAAGTTGGATGTGCAGTTATTCCAGCATTGTTTGTTGATGACCTGCCTGTGCTTTTATATTGAAAGTGAATTTCTTGTTAACAGCCTATAGATGAGACTTGCTTTTTTTTTTTCTCCTTCCAAATCCCGTATGTCTATTTGTGCTTTTTATTTGGATTATTTAGACCAGGGTTTCTTAGCTTGTAATCACAGTTTGGTCAGAGAGTTTGTGTGTGTGTGTTTAAGTCTGTCCTATATATTGTGGTATATTTAACAGCATTCATGGCCCCTACTCACTAGTTGTCTGTAGCACCATATACCCTAATTCACCTCTATCTCCACAATTGTAATGAGCAAAAATGTCTCTAGACATTGCCAAATGTGTCCTGCAGGCCACAATTGCTACCCCTTTATGAGCCACTGATTTAACCATATACATTTGCTTTGTTGATGTGATTAATGCCCACTCGTGGCTCCTTTTATTCTATATGGCAGAGCAGTTGCAACAGAGACTATATGTTCTTAAAAATATGGGCTTTTTAAAGAAAATTTCTGCTGTTGGCAGTTTTAGTGCTTAAAAAATGCATCTTTCTATTATTACACTCAACTTTCTATTAATATTATTCTACTTCACATATAAAATATGAGTTCACAAAAGTTTATTTCCATTTCACCCCTCCTTATTGTTCTTCTATTTTTACCACACACTTTATTTCTATGTGTTTCATAAGCCCTAGTACATTGTCACTATGTTTTGCTCCTCTACTTTGTTTCTGTCTATGCCTTCAGTTACCAAGTACACAAATACTAGGCTGGCTAATATTATCTCATCAGTTGTCAGGTCACTCTACATTGTTTTCAGCATTATTTCCTTCCATTTTTTTTTAGTTTAAATAGTTTACATTTCTACATCTTTAAGTTCTTTTTTTTTTCTCCTGCACTGTCAAATCTACTATAAAAGCCCATGTATAGGCAATACCTCTTTTATAAGCATTAAAACATTTGCTAAAATCATACAGCATTGCAAGTAACCCCATCTTCATATATATAAAATAGAGCTCATAACATTCAAGCAAGATTTAAAATTATGCAAAAGGAAAAATAAATACTCTGTTAATGACAAGAAATTTGAAAACTCTCACTGACAAAGGACGGTGTGTCCTCAGTCCTGGAATTAGATTGCTACTCTTTTCCTGGATTCTACTGTATGCAGCCAAATCTGCATTTCTATGAATTGTCTCAGCTTTCACCCATGTGGCACCTAGACTAGGCATGCTGGAGCAATAATGTAATTATTTGATTAATATTTTGGAATGCAGAAGTCTTAGTATTGAGTTATCATTTCTATTAGACTACACTGTGATACATTTTCTTTGGATTGTGCCTGGTTCTGATGAAGGGCCTCCTGTTTTTCAGCCCCAATTTGTTCTGTATAGCTTCAGTTATTAGGATTGCATTACTTCTTTGGCTGAATCTGAAGTTCCTATTGCAATATTCTGTCTAGACCTTCAAATGCTATTCTAGATTTGTGTCCTGACTTTCTGCTAAGTGGCCACCTTCTTTTTTTTTTTTTTTTAAAGATTTTATTTATTCATTTGACAGAGATAGACACAGTGAGAGAGGGAACACAAGCAGGGGGAGTGGGAGAGGGAGAAGCAGGCCTCCCACAGAGCGAGGAGCCCAATGCAGGGCTTGATCCCAGGACTCTGAGATCATGACCTGAGCCAAAGGCAGACGCTTAACGACTGAGCCACCCAGGCGCCCCAAGTGGCCACCTTCTTAGAACTCTACTTTAGCTTCTCTTTGGCTATGTCCTTCCTACATATTGATATTTCCCCTTGTTTCTTGGACTCTGCTTCTTCCAGGCACAGACCCTTTGCACTTATAAACATGGACCTTACCTATCTTGCTCACTACTGCAACCCTAGCACCATAACAAGGATTTGTCTATATTAGGTGTAAATGCATATTTTGCAGATAATATGATGTTAACTGTGGGCCTGAAGGGCCGTTACATTCTCTATGTGATCTGCATTGTTCTCTTGGCCCAATATCCAGTAATAGCTGGGTCTGCCCTCAAATATCTGTCTCACTCACTTTTCTGGACACTGAAGGAAGGGTCTAATTATGGGTAATGTGTGAGTAAACTGAAAAGTCTCCCCAAGAAAATCTGAGCTTTAACATTTTCTGGGTATGGCTATTTGGTTTGAAGAGATCTGTTTCCTACTCATATGTCTTACTGAATAATTACAATACTTTCACTATTAAGTATTTCATGTAAAATATATTTTATTAGAATAATAGAGCACAGAATAACTTAAAATATTCATATGTACATGTAAATAGTGTTAAGAATAGTTTAAAGAATTACAAAATATGATTATTATCATCTACCTTTTGAGAAACCTTTGACACTAACATCTATTGCTTCCCCTAGCACTAATATTCCCCTCTTATCATGAGTAAAGTCTCTATTTACATTTTTCCTTAGGTTCTGTGACTTCCAAGGTTTATACATGGCTCTATTTCAAATCTGTC
>NW_027720560.1:0-321 GCF_054177405.1 Leptonychotes weddellii | reverse complement strand
GATGGGTTAGCCTGGTGATGGGTATTGAGGAAGGCACATTCTGCATGGAGCACTGGGTGTTATGCACAAACAATGAATCATGGAACACTACATCTAAAACTAATGATGTAATGTATGGGGATTAACATAACAATTAAAAAATTAAAAAAAAAACAAGGGTGAACCCTAATGTAAAAAAAAATAAATAAAAGATGTGAAAGGGAAAAAAAAAGTTGTATTCAGTTATTAAAATTATATATAAAGAAGAAAATAAAAAAGTAGTATGCAATTACTATACTGTTCTCAGTACAGAAAACCTTAGCTCTCCTATTTCCAAATAAT
>NW_027720559.1:0-321 GCF_054177405.1 Leptonychotes weddellii | reverse complement strand
GGATCGAGTCCCGCATCGGGCTCCCTGCTCGGCAGGGAGTCTGCTTCTCCCTCTGACCCTCCCCCCTCTCATGTGCTCTCTCTCTCTCTCATTCTGTCTCAAATAAATAAATAAAATCTTTAAAAAAAAAAATGATCTCCCTTCATCATTACAGTAGCCCTAGAGGGATAAGAACGATTGTCCCCATTTTACAGATGGTTAAATGGAGGCTCAGAGAGGTTAAGTCCCTGCCTTACAGTCTGATTTTCTTGAAAGTCAGTCCTTGAGCGCCTGGGTGGCCCAGTTGGTTAAGCATCTGCCTTCAGCTCAGGTCATGATCCC
>NW_027720558.1:0-321 GCF_054177405.1 Leptonychotes weddellii | reverse complement strand
GTCATCTTATACTTACTGAAGCCACATTCACGAAATCGTCATCTGAGAGGGTTTCCAACATTTCGGAGACAGAGGTTCGGATCAGTTTAAGTGTCAATCCACTAACACTTCCACTCCTATTTAAAAAAAAAAAAAAAAAATGGGTCCCTGACCACGTACTGAAGCAACACCACACATCAGAAGGAAAGGAGACTTTTACACTAACTCTAGGTCATTTATGTAATTAAATATTTTTGTCTTTAAAAATTAGTAAAGAAAGTCATGTTTTTGATAGAGTAGAAGTAAATTATAAGGAATCTTACCTTTCCTATCAGTATCAGA
>NW_027720557.1:0-321 GCF_054177405.1 Leptonychotes weddellii | reverse complement strand
GAAACTGGCAACCCTATGAAACCAATGTTGTCATGCTGACAAGATGCCTTATAATAATAATGAAATGCAGGCTTATAAGGAAGTTATGTGAATTCCAAAAGTGTTTTTTAAAAAACAAAACAAGGGGCGCCTGGGTGGCTCAGTTGGTTAAGCGACTGCCTTCGGCTCAGGTCATGATCCTGGAGTCCCGGGATCGAGTCCCGCATCGGGCTCCCTGCTCGGCGGGGAGTCTGCTTCTCCCTCTGACCCTCCTCCCTCTCATGCTCTCTGTCTTTCATTCTCTCTCTCTCAAATAAATAAATAAAATCTTTAAAAAAAAAA
>NW_027720556.1:0-321 GCF_054177405.1 Leptonychotes weddellii | reverse complement strand
TTTTTTTTTTAAAGATTTTATTTATTTATTTGAGAGAGAGAATGAGATAGAGAGAGAGAGCATGAGAGGGGGGAGGGTCAGAGGGAGAAGCAGACTCCCCGCCGAGCAGGGAGCCCGATGCGGGACTCGATCCCGGGACTCCAGGATCATGACCTGAGCCGAAGGCAGTCGCTTAACCAACTGAGCCACCCAGGCGCCCAAGGTGAGAGGATTTTTAAGTACTGAGGTGAACCATGGAAAAGTTCTAGAGGACGTTGTAGGCAGAGGTTGATTAGTGGGCTGTGTCAAGCTAATTTAGTTATTCCTGAGTCTGCAGATGTT
>NW_027720555.1:0-321 GCF_054177405.1 Leptonychotes weddellii | reverse complement strand
ATACCCTCACCAACAGAAATACTCCACTTTGGATGAAATATTTTTATCTCAACATTTCATCTCGGTAAGGACTTATACATCTTTTTATTGGTACTTCATGAAGCAACATTTGGTGGAACATAATTACAGCCACAGAAACAATACTTTATGTAGGTAAACTTTCCAATTCTCTTTTAGTAAGAGAGCATTTCATTTTGATAGTGAGTGCTGTGAATTGTGTAAGACTGTTGAATCATAGACCTGTACCTCTGAAACAAATAATACATTATATGTTAAAAAAAAAAAGAATATAGTAGGAAGGGAAAAATGAAGGGGGGAAAT
>NW_027720554.1:0-321 GCF_054177405.1 Leptonychotes weddellii | reverse complement strand
TGCTTGTTGTTTAGACCAGAACTCAACATAGTGCACGAGTGTAGGGTTCTCACTCTGACAAAATCCCAAGCAATCTTCTATAGTAAAAAATAAATAATAATAATAGAATACATAGACACGGATGCAAATGGTGGATAAGAGGAAATTTGTTTGAAATTCTTAGAGAACTTCACACATTTTTTCAGAGAATTAGGATTTGCATTCAAAAGCTCCAAAAGAAGTTAGGGAAGATTGTCTTGCAAGAATAAGAACAGATAGGGCGCCTGGGTGGATCAGTTGGTTAGGCGACTGCCTTCGGCTCAGGTCATGATCCTGGAGTCC
>NW_027720553.1:0-321 GCF_054177405.1 Leptonychotes weddellii | reverse complement strand
TCTTCTAGTAAAAAGTTGTCCTTGCCAAAGCTTACTGAACATTTAACTGCCTCGTGTAGCTATCCAAAATAAAATACATTCCTGAATTCCTCTAGCAAGTTCTCCATTAAAATGTGGGGACCGGGCGCCTGGGTGGCTCAGTTGGTTAAGCGACTGCCTTCGGCTCAGGTCATGATCCTGGAGTCCCTGGATCGAGTCCCGCATCGGGCTCCCTGCTCAGCAGGGAGTCTGCTTCTCCCTCTGACCCTCCCCACTCTCATGTGCTCTCTCTCATTCTCTCTCTCTCAAATAAATAAATAAAATCTTTAAAAAAAAAAAAAA
>NW_027720552.1:0-321 GCF_054177405.1 Leptonychotes weddellii | reverse complement strand
ACTGGCTGAGCCACCCAGGTGCCCCTATTTGTTTTATTTTTATAACACTGAAATAAGCTTGAAAAAAAGCAGGAGACAAAACAAAAACAATGCATCCCTTACAGAGCCTAAGAGGGGTTGTTTTTGTCATCATACAAAAATTATGTGATCCGAAGGCCTCATTCAGCTCCAAACCTGATCAGCAAATAGGTTTTGTTTTTTTTTTTTTTAAAGATTTTATTTATTTATTTGACAGAGAGAGACACAGCGAGAGAGGGAACACAAGCAGGGGGAGTGGGAGAGGGAGAAGCAGGCTCTCCGACGAGCCGGGAGCCCGATGCG
>NW_027720551.1:0-321 GCF_054177405.1 Leptonychotes weddellii | reverse complement strand
CAAAGCTACCTGACTCTGTCATTATTGCAGGAAAGCAACCATGGGCAATAACAAAAAGAAATTGAGGCATGACTAAGTTGCAATAAAACTTTATTTAAAAAATAGGTGTGGGGGCTTGGAGATTAGGCCAGCAGGCCAAAGTTTGATGACCTCTGATGTAAGTGAACATTTTATAACAGAATACTACTATGTGATTTCAATGGTGTTTAGAGTGGGTTTAGGGTTTGGTTTTAGGATAGAACCAAAAAGCATCAAGGCACAGTATATGAATATAAACTTATGTGATTCAAAAAGAGTACTCTTTCTCTCTAAAAAAAAAAA
>NW_027720550.1:0-5378 GCF_054177405.1 Leptonychotes weddellii | reverse complement strand
TCATATGGTTTCACTTATTTGTGGAACATAAGGAATAGCATGGAGGACATTAGGGGAAGAAAGGGAAAAATGAAAGGGGGAAATCAGAGGGGGAGATGAACCATGAGAGACTATGGACTCTGAGAAACAAACTGAGGGTTTTAGAGGGGAGGGGAAGGGGGGAATGGGTTAGCCCTGTGATGGATATTAAGAAGGGCATGTAATGCATGGAGCACTGGTTGTTATAGGCAAAGAATGAATCATGGAACACTACATCAAAAACTAATGAGGTACTGTATGGTGACTAATATAGCATAATAAAAAAATTTTAAAGAATCAATTAATATTAATTCATCACAAAAACAGTCTAAAAAAGGAAAAAAGGAATACCATTTAAATCAGCCTCCAAAAAACTTAAATACTTAGGTATAAATCTAAGAAAATTTGTATGAGGTCTACGTGAGATAAACTACCAAACTCTGGTAAACAAAATAAAAGAATTAAATAGAGAGGTACTCCATGTTCATGGATAAGAAAATTCAATATTGTCACGATCTCAGTTTTTGCCAAATTGGTTTATAGACTCGATGCAATCCCAATCAAAATACCTTCAAATTAATTTATGTTTATCAACAAACTGATTCTGAAGTAAAAGTATAAAATTCCTAGAAGATAGCATGGGAAAAAACCTAGATAATCTTGGGTATGGTGATGCCTTTTTAGGTACAACATCAAAGACATAATTCATGAAAGAAATAACAGAGCTGAACTCCATTAAAATTAAAAATTTCTGCTCTGTGTTAAAACAATATGGAGAGAATGAAAAGACAAGGCACAGACTGGGAGAAAATAATTTCAAAAGGCACATCTGATTAAGAACTGTTATCCAAAATATACACTGTTAAAACTCAACAATAAATGTATATATAAATTATATTTACTTTTATGATCAAGAAATCAATAGAGGATAACCATCCAATTAAATTCACTGTGAGGCAAGAAAAGTTGGGACTAGGTGATAGAGTAGCAATAATTATCCTTCCTTTTTGCAATTTCCTAAATTACTTGCAAAGTGTTACACCGTATGGTAGAAACATAAAATTTAAAAATAGTTTTTCTTCTGCTCCAATAGTCTATAAATCAATTCCTCCTTGTTAGCTTATTAGCCTAACATTTTAAAAAAAGATATTACAAAAATCCTTCCCCTCAATTTGTTAAGGAGGGTGGTGAGACAGGAGAAAGTGCTGCTGTCCTTATCCTGCTTCAGCAAAATGAGGTAAACAAACCCAGACAGAAACTGCACCCCTCCAGTTTGAAATCTCTTTCTGGTAGGAAAGCCCTTCTACCAATTTGAATGTACATTCAGTTTTTGAATGGGGCTCAGTGGGGGGCCAGCCCCAGTGTGATAATGACACTCTTGCTGGTCTGATTCTTCAGAGCCTGCCTTAACGTGCTCTTGCCTTCACCCTAGAGGATTTCCTCTGCATACTTCTCAGATGTGTATCACAATACCCTGGACTCTAATATGTAGTGAACGTTCCCACACATTCATTTATACACAGCTTGCTTAGAGAAAAACTTGCTGAGACATTTTGAAATGGAAACTGAGAAGAGGAAAACAAGCTGGAAATTTCCCTGCAAACGTAGACTCTGAAGCCTAAAGGGGATTGTATTTCCACTTGTAAAGCAGAAAAAAAAATTGGCCAGCTCTAGGGAAGCAAAACAGGTGTTTTCCCAGGCTAGAGGAGACAGGAGGAACAATGGGTTCATAAAAGCAGAAAAATCTAAATCTTTCTAAACCTCACCCCTTCGGTCAGGTAAAGCGCTGGCTTTCTGTTTTCAGCCCTTTCCAATTATAGCAGAACTCTCAGGTGAACTCACAAATACACACAGATATAATCTCTGTCAGCAGGAATCACCAGACTACAAGCTGCTGGGCACTGAGCACCCCCCCACCCCCGTGCATTTGTGTGGCCACCACCGGTGCAAGCAGGAAGGGATACTGGATTTTGTTTTTTGTTATGAATGCTCTAGGATTGTTTCAGATGACTGTCTTGAAGCTGTGATGCTCTCTATGTTAGTGAGCAGCCTCTTGACCAATTTGCAGGTTTTCCTGTGGGTCCTTGATCTTTCTTGTCCTTGGTCTAGGAAAAGGGAGACATGACCAAGCTGAAATGTCCCCTTCCACAGATGAGGATTTAAAACACCTTCTCACCCACTCATTAGCCTCTCCCTTCCTCCCCCATCTTCACACCATCACCGGATCCTTGTATGCTATGATGCCATGGGAGGTACATGAGAGATAGGTTCTCCTTTGCCCCTATCCCTGCATGTATTCTGTAAGCACATTCTGTAAGTCTGGCATTGTGCTTTTGTTCTCATTGTCCTAGTAACAAGGTCCCTATTCTCTCTCTCTGAGCTTTTATTGTCATGCAGAAGACAAGCAAGGGGAGAGGCAACAGAAGTGAGAGAGGTACCAAACTTAGCTTTACACTAACTTCCAGGGGCACCTGGGTGGCAGTAACACTAACTTCCAAAGCTCACAATATGCAAAGGCCCCTTCCAGCAATTTGTTCTGAATTTGGATCTTTATGAAAACTGGTACATCAAGCTAAATTACCCTGCATGTAAGATGTCCAGGTCTCACAAGATCAAAGATCATTTATTTTCTCTACATCCAGTGCTTTCAATCTTCACCTTAACAATGGTTTTGACACAGATTTTTGCTCTTAACTTTTTAAAATAATGCAAGAAAGCAAATAAATTATCCTAATAACTGCACAAATCCTACTGCCCAAGAGGTCAATACTGGTTGAGTTCATAAAAGAGATACCTCTGCAGAGTGGACCATAGCTTTAGTTAGACCACCGTTATAGGAAAGTGTGAATTTGGCCCTTGAAGTGCAGTTTAAGGGTAATAGTGTGTGTGTGTGTGTGTGTGTGTGTGTAATCAATGTGCTGAAAGTATGCAAGATCAGAATCCCAATGGGACTTAAAATCCATGTGAGAACAGCTCACACTTCATTATATTATTACTTTGAAATATGATTATTTTAGAGCATTTAGTTTTCAAAATGAACTTTAGAACTGTTTGTTCCTAAAAAAGAATCCTGATACAGCTTTTGGAGATAAGTTTGATGAAAATTTATATCTTATGTTATGTTTTCTAAATGTACGTCTTTTTATGAGTCAGTAATTTGTTTGCCTTCTTCATAGAGTCACCATGATTTTCTTTTAAAATTTATTCTTACATATTTTCTTGTATTTTATCACTGATTACTGGTACAAATAGAAAGTTGCTTTGTATTCTTCACTTATAAGCTGACATCTTACTGAAATTTTATCATAGTTAATAATTTTTGTCACTTTATGCTCTTAGGTTTCCATGGTAGAGTCATATAATCTGCAAATAATGATGAATTTCCCAGCCTTTTCCAAATATGTGCTTTCATTTTCTCCTACTTCATAAATTGGACTGATTACAATTTCCAGAAATCTCTTGAAGAGTGGTTTACATATGACATGTTATGGACTTGATTTAATGGAAATGTTTCAAGCACTAAAGTGATGATTATAATATTATTTATAATTATTGTTTTTATTATTATTATGGTTTCAGGGTGACATTTATCATCTAAAAGAAGTGTCATTCTAATCTCAGTATTATTAGCAGAAATAGATATTTTACTTTTTTTGTTAAATGTCTTTTCACTATAGAACTATATAACCACATTTGTTTTCTTTTAGATCCATTAAAAAAACATTAGATATTACCAGATTTCCAAGTTCAACCATCTGCAAATGTCTTAATTATTGCATAAACACTACTTGGTTATGGTGTTTTGATAAAAATCTTTGGGTCGTTTTTATATGGAAACTTGATCTCTAAAATAATGAGAAATGTTTTATACATTCCTATTTTGTGTTATCTTTGCTATCTTTTAAAGTGGTATGCTACTTCCCTAAAATGAATTGAGAAGTATTCCTTTTTGTGTAATCTATTACTTCTTAAAGGTGTTAAAATCTTTGTTCTTCAAAGTTATAAGCAATTTTTGTCTGAATTAATTATTTGGACTGGACAATTTTAAAAATTGGCCATATTTTGAAAACTTTAAAAATTACTCTCATGGACTCATGGTAAATTTGAAAATAAAAATGAGCTGGTTGTTCATCTTTCTGTCTTAAAACATGTAATACTTTTTTATAGGAACATAAATAGCAAAAACGTAATTAACTTAATAAATAATGTGAAAATTATTTTAATAGTTACTTTGTTTTCAAAAGTCCTTTCTCATTCTCCACATGCACACATACGCATACATAGATGGATGTCAATACCTTTAAATAATATTTTATTGAATCTCAGTAAGTAAAAATGCTACAAGAGTAGAAAAATAAGGAAATTGTCTCCCTCATTTCATAAGCTGGTATAACTGATGTCAGAAGAGGCTAAAGATTGCAATACAAACGGATATTTTCATTATAACAGAATGATTTTACTTAACAAAGTTGAAAAAAATATAAGTAAAATATTAATAAATGAAATTCAGTAGCATATTAAAATAAAGTATTATGACCAAGTTGAATTCATAACAGAATTAGAAGAATGGTACAATATCAGAAAAATTGATGTAATTCACCTTATTAAGATTTTTTTTGTTATGTTAATCACCATACATTACATCATTAGTTTTTGATGTAGTGTTCCATGATTCATTGTTTACATATAACACCCAGTGCTCCATGCAGTACGTGCCTTCCTTAATACCCAACACCAGGCTAATCCATCCTCCCACCCCCCTCCCCTCTAAAACCCCCAGTTTGTTTCTCAGAGTCCATAGTCTCTCATGGTTCATCTCCCCCTCCGATTCCACCCCTTCATTTTTCCCTTCCTGCTATCATCTTCTTCTTCTTTTTTTTAAACATATAATGTATTATTTGTTTCAGAGGTACAGATCTATGATTCAATACTCTTACACAATTCACAGCGCTCATCATAGCACATACCTTCCCCAATGTCTATCACCTAGCTAACCCATCCCTCACACCCCCCACCACTCCAGCAACCCTCAGTTTGTTTCCTCAGATTAAGAATTCCTCAAATCAGTGAGGTCATATGATACCTGTCTTTCTCTGATTGACTTATTTCGCTCAGCATAATACCTTCCAGTTCCATCCATTTCGTTGCAAATGGCAAGATTTCATTCCTTTTGATGGCTGCATAATATTCCATTGTATATATATACCACTTCTTCTTTATCCATTCATCTGTCGATGGACATCTTGGCTCTTTCCACAGTTTGGCTATTGTGGACATTGCTGTTATAAACATCAGGGTGCATGTACCCCTTCGGATCCCTACATTTGTATCTTTGGGTAAATACCCAGTAGTGCAATTGC
>NW_027720549.1:0-321 GCF_054177405.1 Leptonychotes weddellii | reverse complement strand
AAGGCATCACTATTATTAATATTTAAAGAGATTCTACCCAGCTCTGATCTCTTTTTCTGCAGACTAATGTTACGTCCACAGGATAAGGTGATGCCAGATCGGCCTCTACATAAACCTTTCCAACAGACAGCGCCCAGCGCCGGGGCCTCACCCTGAGCCCCTTACCTGGGGGCTGATGGAGCCTCAATCCCAACGATGCTGGGCTGGTTTCTGACTGGTTCTCCGGGGTTGTCAGAGCACGGGGGTGAAATGAACCAGGCAGAAGAGCAAGATAGATTTCAGAAGGTGGTCTTCCTTGGGACCCCATTTTTTAAACACTTA
>NW_027720548.1:0-321 GCF_054177405.1 Leptonychotes weddellii | reverse complement strand
CACACATTTCTGAGGATTCTCTACTTCTGGAGAGAGTCTATGACTCCCTAGGGCCACTGGGGATTCTGAGGCTAAATATAGAAAATGAGTATCCTGGACTGGGCAAGTGCATGCGGCGGGTGGCAGAAGAATGCAAGTAAATGAGTCTGACAAGGGGATGGATGTCTCTTGTGGTCCCTCAGAGGATGGAGTACTGGATTGGCCCCCAAGGTCATGTCCAGAGCTGGAGATGGGAGATGGTGAGTGTATAAGCTTACCTTCCCTTCTAACTCAGTGTGGCATTGAGCAGCAAAATATTCTGGGTCTCAGTTCTTCCATTTC
>NW_027720547.1:0-321 GCF_054177405.1 Leptonychotes weddellii | reverse complement strand
TCAAAGCTTTGTCTTTTTTTAACATTTATATCCTCTACATATTTTATACAAGAAAATATCAAGTTACTCTTACCATTAAACATTTTAGGTTTTAAACTACATACTCTGATCTTGCATTTGCTCTCAATAGCTACAAGAAAGTGTACATCATCCTTCCTTTATTATCAATTAGGGGCTATTTTATGAAAAACTTTATAAAGCTTCTCCATCCCAAAGGCTATGCTGAAATATTTTAATATACAAATAATCATGATTATATAAAACATATAACTATATATAAAAGTACATATAAAATTACACATATACTTATATTCTCCCCCC
>NW_027720546.1:0-321 GCF_054177405.1 Leptonychotes weddellii | reverse complement strand
TAGACGACGCTGCTGCTGAAGGCGAAGTTGTTGCTGATGAACAAGCTGCTGTAGCTGATGCTGAAGCTGCTGCTGCAGACGCTGAAGCTGCTGCTGCTTCTGGTGATGCAGAAGCTACTGAAGAAGCTAACAACATGGCAACTGACGCTACTGCTACTGCTACAGATGTTGCTAACGACGCAATGGCTGAAGCTGAAGGCGCTGCTGATGCTACTGAAGAAGCTGTTACTCAGTAATAGTTATTTGGTTAGCTAAAAAGCTTTTATTGCTTAGTGTATTCACTAGCAATAATCCAAAAAAAGAGAGCCACTGGCTCTCTTT
>NW_027720545.1:0-321 GCF_054177405.1 Leptonychotes weddellii | reverse complement strand
TGGTCTGTGAGCGCTAGTGACAGAGCTCTCATGATTCACTGGGTGTCCCTGAGCTACCACGGGACAGAGCTTCTAAGAGTGAACTCATTTCTTGATACTTGGGGAAAAACAGACACACACAGACACACACACACACACACTTTTTTTTTTTTTTAAAGGATAACAAACAAAATGACAGAACCTTCCCCACATCATTAAAGACTCTCGAATGCATTAAGGCACGCCCCTACCTTTCCAGTCCTTCTTAGCCTGCAGATAACCCCAGGACTGGACTCTCCGCGATCTGAGAGGGTGCTGGCTCTGTATTCCTACCTACCAGAA
>NW_027720544.1:0-321 GCF_054177405.1 Leptonychotes weddellii | reverse complement strand
ACGATCCCAGAGTCCTGGGATCGAGTCCCACATCGGGCTCCCGGCTCAGCGGGGAGCCTGCTTCTCCCTCTGACCCTCTCCCCTCTCATGCTGTTTCTCTCCTGCTCACTCTCTAATAAATAAATAAATAAATAAATAAATAATCTTTAAAAACACCAGGTGCTTGACACATTGGGTTCCAACTCTGTGACTTACCTTCTCAGGATTTGCTCTGGGTTTCTAAAAGCTGGATCTCTGCATATTCTTTCCCATTCCACTCCGTGTGCATTCAGTGGGTCGGCAGCTTCCATATTTTGTACGCCTGCTTTATTAATTAGGTCT
>NW_027720543.1:0-321 GCF_054177405.1 Leptonychotes weddellii | reverse complement strand
TTTGGGCTGATGGCTACAGAGGTTATGGGTCAGAGTTCTCTTCTCAGCTCTGTTCTGGCCCCTGCCCACTTGCATAGCCAGTCTGTCAGGCTATCCCTGAGCTTCTCAGCCTGGCACTATGGACACTTTGGGTGGGGTAACTGTTTGTGGTGGGGGGACTGACCTGTGAATTGTTGAGATGCTCAGCATCCTTTTGGATACATGCCAGAGGGTGCCGCTCCTTCCCCAGCAGGACAACCCAAAATGTCTCCTGCCAGAGACATTTGTCTCTTCCCTGGTTGGGAACCACTGTGTTAGACCAGGAGTCCTTATGTTAACCCT
>NW_027720542.1:0-321 GCF_054177405.1 Leptonychotes weddellii | reverse complement strand
GTGTAGCATTTGGTTCAGATATATCATTTTCTGAAGACAGATTTCTAGAGGTAGAATCATTAGCTCAAAAAGTACTACCATTTTTTTTGTTTGTTTGTTTATAAACATTTGGAATTTTATTTAAAAAAAAAAAAAAAACATCACAACCATGAACATTGTTACAGTTAGAGGCCCTCTTGGTTCTCCACAATGATACTGAACATGCTCACAAGGGGTTCCCATTGTTTAGTCTTAAACAACCATCTTTAAAAGAAGGAAAAAAAACTCGGCACACTACCATTTAACTTGTTTTAATGTTTCTTCACAAATGGTGAAAAATAC
>NW_027720541.1:0-321 GCF_054177405.1 Leptonychotes weddellii | reverse complement strand
AGAATTCTTACAAACTCTTTTGTGCACTAAGAGTTATGCCTTCTCACTCAGGATGGGATTCACCCTTCCTTCCCCATTTTACAGATGGAGAAAGGCTTAGTAAGTTGGTCAAGTCACACAGTAGCTAGTGAGTGGCAGAGCTCTGTAATTCAGACTGCATGGCTGGTGTTCCCTTTCATATACCAAAAATACCAGAGTTAAACAAAATATAAATCTCCTCATCCTACTATAAATAGAAGGTGCCGGCTAATCAGTAAATTATCTTGTACTTTATCATCCCAAGTTCCCTGGCTTCTCCCAGGTCCCTTTTAGTTCACCATT
>NW_027720540.1:0-321 GCF_054177405.1 Leptonychotes weddellii | reverse complement strand
TGACCGGCTGCTGGCTGGCCACCTGGGCCCGCGGACAGGCCCAGACAAGCCCCTCTGACACCCGAGGCGGCCTGTGCTTTTAGGAAGTTGGGAGAACCATTCCTGGCCTTGGCCGGGACTCGGGCTGCTTGAAGGATCCCCCCTGCGACAGCGCGGGCATTCAGACATGTCCTCGCCCCGTGTTTGGGGCTGCCCCTGGTTCCAGGGACTGTGTTCAGTCATGTAGTTTAGGAAATTAACTCGATGACTTTTGTAGGCTCAGTCGATGAATTGCCTGAAAACCAAGCCTTTCTCCTGCAAAACCAAACCAAGCCAGAACTG
>NW_027720539.1:0-5378 GCF_054177405.1 Leptonychotes weddellii | reverse complement strand
CCTCCCACCCCACCCCTCACTCCAGCAACCCTCAGTTTGTTTCCTGAGATTAAGAATTCCTCATATCAGTGAGGTCATATGATACATGTCTTTCTCTGATTGACCTATTTCGCTCAGCATAACACCCTCCAGTTCCATCCACGTCATTGCAAATGGCAAGATCTCATTCCTCTTGATGGCTGTGTAATATTCCATTGTACATATACACCACATCTTCTTTATCCATTCATCTGTCGATGGACATCTGGGCTCTTTCCACAGTTTGGCTATTGTGGACATTGCTGCTATAAACATCGGGGTGCACGTACCCCTTTGGATCCCTACGTTTGTATCCAAGCAGTGATTTTTAGAAGCCAGTCTGAGACTCCTGATAAAACAACTAAACTCCAAATAGACACCAACCCAATTAATCTAGTCTATATTGTCTAGGATAGACATTGATCTGATTGTGTGGAGAGGGTTTTTTTTCTGGACATGATGAAGATGACACTATATTAGATAATGCTGAATTTTCTTAACTTAGAGAATAAAGTGATCTTAAGTGAATTATAACCTGAGGGTTGACCTCTAAATGTGCAAGAATTGATTAGTGATTTAAGACTAAGCTCTAATTTTATATATTTAATGAAACTTGTGAGTTAATGAAATCAAGAAATCTCTAAGGCACTTGCTGTTTGTTAAAATATATGAGCTAGAAGAAGACAAAACCCCAATTAAATGTTTAAGGTAATATTAGGAACCTTGAAACTTGGATTTTATTCTTAAATCTAAAACTGACTTTCTGTGTAGCAACTAAGTCTCTTGGTATTGAAAAAGACATATAAGATGGTGTTGTGTGTCATCATAAATTTTTTGGGAAATCTTAGCTCATTCCTAGAAACGATTATATCAAGAGATGGTATTATTGATATAAAATATTATTTTATTCTGCTTTTAGTTGAAGACTTTTTTTAAAATAGCTTACTTCTATGCAGCCATTTCAGAGTGCTTAAAAATACAGACTTTGAGTCAGATTATTTGGATTGAATCTTGACTCAGCCAGATACTAATTATGATACATTGAGTAGTGAGTGAGTAAGCTGGTTTAAGCTTAAATTTACTAATCTGTGCAATGAGATAATAAAAGTACCTATCTCGTAACATTGTTAAGAGGATTGAATTAACTAACTTATGTAAATGATCTTAGAAAGCAGTGGCACATAGTAAGCATAAAATACATGTTAGCTGTTTTTATATTAGTATGACAAAAAGAATTTAAGGTATTTATGCTACTCATTCATTCATTTGACTTTTTAAAAAATTCAACACAGACTTATAAATTTCTAATGTGCCTGTAGTTGTTATGTTAGTTTCCAGGAAATATAAAGGGGATATAACCATTTCTATAACAAACAGAGTTCTCTTCCTCCCCCAAAAAAAGAATTTAAAAAGAAGCAGCTTCTTTCTCAGGTGAAAGTCAAAAGAGATTCCTAGTAAGTGAGGGGAATCTTCTTGGTCTGCCCCAAAGAAATGCTTAGAAATCCAGGCTGCCAGAAATTTTGTAATTTTAAATTTTGGCTTCTTAATTCACCATGGGGTCATTCCCTTCCTCGTCAAATAGAAGGTGGATATAAAAGGGAGTATTGCATAGAAGGTTTGGATGGACCAGGTGTGGTAGTGGCTCTTACCACTTCTGTTCACATTTGATTAGCTGGTACTGAGTCACATGACCAAACCCAACTGCAAAGGGGCTGGCCATGTAGCCCAGCTTTATCCTGGGAGTAGAGGAGAACATGGGTATTGAAAAAGAGTTAGCAGTCCCTATCATAGGTGATATAATAATATGAAGCATCATGAATCCAGTGTTAAATTTCAGTGGATGTTACAGATTACTGCAGTTACTATACAATATAATAACTATTTACCATTGGAGACCGTAGGAGGGACACCTATTACCACTTCAAGATTCGGTGAGAGTTTTTCAAAAGAATATATGTTGAACTGAGAATTGAAAGATGATGATACAACTTTATTACAAGCTGTCAGGGTGGTATATATGGCAGAATAAAAGGTGTAGGTCATGGCTCGTTGGTAGATGGTTGGGAAGTATGTCATGGTCAAGGAAGAAAAGAAGACAAGAAGTGATCAGAGATTAATTTGGAGAGATATGCACAGACAAGTAAGCCGTGTTAAGGACTGTAGATTTTATCCTGAGACCTTCCGTTTCCCCTGCTTTTATGTGTCTGTTTTCCATGGTTTAATGAATTTAGAGCTAAACAGTGATCATTGGGCTCATTCTAGATGTAGCTCATTGTGAAGGAATCCAAAGTGCCCACCGAACCAAAAAGTCTTCCTCTGACAGTTCTGCAACTCTATCTGGGGTTCCTATAATTGGCAATTTTGTATTATGACATAATCTCTGGAAAAATGATGGAAAAGCAACTATGCTGCAGGTAAACACTTGACCTTCTATCATACATTATTACCTAAGCATGAATTGTGGGCATGCCCATCAGGTCACTTTTGACTTTGATGGATTGAGAAAATCTGTTGCTGCTGGGGCACTTGGGGTGAAGAGCAGTGGATAATGTCTTGGACAAACATAGAGATTGATGGGGCACCTGGGTGGCTCAGTCGGCTAAGCATCCGACTCTTGATTTTGGCTCAGGTCATGACCTCAGGGTCCTGGGATTGAGCCCCACAGTGGGCTCCGTGCTTAGCATGGAGTCTGCTTGAACCTCTCCCTCTGGTCCTCCCTCCACTCTCTCTCAAATAAATAAGTAAATAAAATCTTAAAAAAGAAAAACCCATAGAGATTAATGGGTGGGATGTGGTAGCCAGTTATGAGAAGATTCCATCCTCATAATTTTCTCTAGAATTGACTTTGTACAGTATGGGCATTTCCCTGGAAAGCAGCTGAACCCAGTTGTTTTGTATACAGGTTCTCGAGTCAGACTGCCTGGGCTCAGATCAGGCTCCATCACTAGCTGTAAGCCTTGGGTAAATTTCTTTTTACTTACTTGATTAAATTATTCATCAGTTAAATGTAAGTAATAATACCTACCTCACAGAGTAGTTGTTAGCATACCTGAAATAATGTTTCTAGAATACTCTTTTTTTCTAGAATACTTACAGTACCTGACTATATATTAAGCTCTCAGTAAATATTAAGTATTGTTGTTAGTATCATCATCACCATCATCATTTTTGTCATCTTGGTCTATCAGGATACCCTGACATGGCAGTTTAGAAGTCAGGATCTATAATATATACCTTATTATTTGAATACTGAAGAAAATAACAGATGGGCAGCCCATGTAAGTCCTGCTAACTTCAGAGCAGAAGATAAACTATTCTTGCTTGTGACCTATGCTATCAAAACAGTGAACTCACTTGGAAAGATTCTCAAAAAACAATGCTCACCTCTGTAGTATGTCTTTTCTTTTTGTTCAGATTACTTTTGGGGCTCCTTCAGAGCTTATCAAAATGATTATGGTGACAGCAAAGGAGGCTTGAAGGATTTTCTTTGAGAATTGGACTACCCCAGAGAGAAGCAGCCCTGGTTTTCTTATCCTATTCCTCAACCCCAGTTTGAGAGTGAATTACTGGAGTTGAATCCCTTGAGTTCCGCTTCTAACATTTAATCATATTGACTGAAGCCTTTTGTATTTGTAATGCAATTCAATATATGGAACCAGATAGCCTGTATATGGATTATCTCATTAGCATAAACCTAGGCATATTTTCACTCTCTCAATTAGTGGAGAAGAGAACTTAGGGGAAATACGAATAGGTGAAAATGTGATTTGAACATTTACATCTTTAGTGCTTGGAGTAATGTATTTTAAAAGGTGACTTTTTCTTCCCCTGATATATGAAGTATTTCACAGCCATTTGCTAGTTATTTTCTCTTAAGTTTCTTTTGGACACTCAATCTTCTTGTCCTGTCTTCTTTACCTTTATCTTGCCTAGATCCAGCTGCTCTCTATTTTTCTAGCACTATTACCATATGTTCATTAATTCAGTGAATATTTATCAATTGTAAACTACATCAATTATAATTTACAAAATGTTTTGACCGCTTTTACGAGGAAGGAATGCCAGATGCATATATTGGTATTCTCACTTTCTGAATTTTGGTTTCCTTCCCTTAGCACAATATATTCAAGATTTATCCATGTCTTGCATGTATCAGTACTTCATTTCTTTATATGGCTGAATAATATTCCATCGATATGCCACATTTTCTTTATCCATTCTTCAGTTGATGGATAATTGGGTTGTTTCCACTTTGGGGCTGTTATGAATAATGCTGCTATGAATACTCATGTACAAGTTTTTGTGTGGACGTATGTTTTCATTTCTCTTGGTTATATACTTAGGCATGAAATTGATGGTTTATATGGTAACTTCATGTTTAAACTTTTGAGAAACTATGCCAGTCATTTTTTTTTTTAAAGAATTATTTATTTATTTGAGAGAGAGCCGAGAGTGAGAGAGAGCACAAGCATGGGGGGGGGGGCAGATGGAAAGGGAGAGTCTTAAGCAGACTCCCCACTGAGCATGGAGGCCCACATGGGGCTCAATCTCACAACCCTGAAATCACGACCTCAGCTGAAACCAAGAGTCAGATGCTTAACTGACTGTGCCACCCAGGCGCCCCCGATGCCAGTCATTTTTAATGATTAAATTTCAGTGTAATTTAAAACTGAAGACTCACGCTTAGTTTTAATCTCAGCTATGTTCCTCCCCATTACAGCACTCACCAGTCTTGATGGGGTAGTTCAAGTAGGGAGGAAGCACAGTGTGCCCATGTTCTTCTCCTCTCTCTCCAGCACTATGAGATGGGGGAGAGGAGGGAGAGACAGAGACAGAGACAGAGCAGAGATAGAGAGAGAGAGAGAGAATGTGTGTGTGTGTCTGTGTTTGAGAGGGCCATGAACTGGATACTCTTTACTTCTTCTTCTTCTTTTTTTTTTCAAAGATCACTGATAATATTTTTTTTATTTTTTTTAATTATCATGTTATGTTAATCACCATACATTACATCATTAGTTTTTGATGTAGCGTTCCATGATTCATTGTTCACATATAACACCCAGTGCTCCATTCAGTACGTGCCCTCTTTAATACCCATCACCAGGCTAACCCATCCCCCTCCCCCCCTCCCCTCTAGAACCCTCAGTTTGTTTCTCGGAGTCCATAGTCTCTCATGGTTTGTCTCCCCCTCCAATTTCCCCCCCTTCATTGTTCCCCTCCTGCTATCTTCTTCCTTTTTTTTTTTTTTTTAACATATAATGTATTATTTGTTTCAGAAGTACAGGTCTGTGATTCAACAGTTTTACACAATTCACAGCGCTCACCATAGCACATACCCTCCCCAAGGTTTATCACCCAGC
>NW_027720538.1:0-321 GCF_054177405.1 Leptonychotes weddellii | reverse complement strand
CTAACACTGAGCTCCAAACTGTCTCCTGGTCCTTGCTTTGCTTGCTCAAACATTGTAAGTTTTCTTGTAGAAACTTCTGTTTGGCCAAGCCTCGGACACCTGTGTGTGCTCCATCTGCCAAGGGTGAGGGGAGGGAGTATGTGGCCTCCTCCCTTGGCTTTTGCAGTAAGAAGTAGGACTTGGCTTCCCATCAAAACCCCCACATTGAAGGCTTCCCAACAGGAGGGGATGGGGGGGTTAGATGTTGAGCAGCCAAAAAATGACAGGTAGTCATGACTGTATTTGCGGTCTCGTGTCCATCCCACCAGCCAGTTCTCACCG
>NW_027720537.1:0-321 GCF_054177405.1 Leptonychotes weddellii | reverse complement strand
ACACAGGTCAGCTGGGGTTGTGAAAAGATCTCACTCCACCAAAAGCCATCTCTGCCTCCTCCGGATGGCTGCCTGAGTTGCTCATGTGAAAGCTTTATTATAAGGCTTAGGGGTTAGACGTATGTAGATTGTGTGAGATGTATTCCTGAGAAGGATGGCATTTTAAACTATCGTTATTCACTTACACCTTACTGAGAGTCATACGTAATATGGCTCTTGAAAGCAGGTTTTCAGAGGGCGGTAGAGAAAACCTGTAAAGACATTGGTGCCAAGCGTGAAAAGGAAAAGGTACCTAAAGGGGTGACAGAATAACAAAAAGAA
>NW_027720536.1:0-321 GCF_054177405.1 Leptonychotes weddellii | reverse complement strand
ACCATCTGGAATCAATTGCCCTGTGATGGAGAAACAGATCTTCTATCAAGGTTGCTTTGTGATCATGTGGGCCAAGAAAAAAATGTAGGGTCAACTCCTGAAACATGTAGAGCTCTGTACAAAGATGAGAAAAGGTAAGGCAGATAAAGTAGATTATCTTTGACCAAAAATAAAATGAACAAGATTAGAAATTATATTTGACCCACTCATAAACCATCAATCCTGTGGCAGGCCTAGAACTTAGTCCTTAGATGTCTGATATATAAAAGAAAGATAAGCATATTATTACTGTATATAATCCCAATAGAATATATGTTCCAT
>NW_027720535.1:0-321 GCF_054177405.1 Leptonychotes weddellii | reverse complement strand
GGATCGAGTCCCGCATCGGGCTCCCTGCTCGGCAGGGAGTCTGCTTCTCCCTCTGACCCTCCTCCCTCTCATGCTCTCTGTCTCTCATTCTCTCTCTCTCAAATAAATAAATAAAATCTTTAAAAAAAAAAAAAAAAAAAAACAAATAGAAAAATCTCATTTATTATATCTCTGGTAGGTAATCGTTTATACTTAAAAAAAAGCAGGGGGGCACTTGGGTGGCTCAGTAGATTAAGTATCTTACTCTTGGCTTCAGCTCAGGTCATGATCTCAGGATGGTGAGATGGAGCACTGCATCAGGCTCTGCACTCAGCGGGGAGT
>NW_027720534.1:0-321 GCF_054177405.1 Leptonychotes weddellii | reverse complement strand
TACTCGAACAGCACTTCCAGCTTCGAATGGACACAAATGTAAAGAACCTCCTCCAGGGGCGCCTGGGTGGCTCAGTTGGTTAAGCGACTGCCTTCGGCTCAGGTCATGATCCTGGAGTCCCGGGATCGAGTGCCGCATCGGCCTCCCTGCTCGGCGGGGAGTCTGCTTCTCCCTCTGACCCTCCCCCATCTCATGTGCTCTCTCTCTCATTCTCTCTCTCAAATAAATAAATAAATAATAAAAATAAATAAATAAAAAAAATAAATAAAACTTCCCTGGTGGGGGCGCCTGGGTGGCTCAGTTGGTTAAGCGACTGCCTTC
>NW_027720533.1:0-321 GCF_054177405.1 Leptonychotes weddellii | reverse complement strand
ATACCGTTTTCCAGAGTGGCTGCACCACCTTGCATTCCCACCAACAGTGTAGGAGGGTTCCCCTTTCTCTGCATCCCCGCCAACATCTGTCATTTCCTGACTTGTTAATTTTAGCCATTCTGACTGGTGTGAGGTGGTATCTCATTGAGGTTTTGATTTGGATTTCCCTGATGCCAAGTGATGCTGAGCACTTTTTCATAGGTCTGTTGGCCATTTGGATGTCTTCTTTGGAAAAATGTCTGTTCATGTCTTCTGCCCATTTCTTGACTGGATCATTTGTTCTTTGGGTGTTGAGTTTGGTACGTTCTTTATAGATTTTGG
>NW_027720532.1:0-321 GCF_054177405.1 Leptonychotes weddellii | reverse complement strand
CCTGGGTGGCTCAGTTGGTTAAGCGACTGCCTTCGGCTCAGGTCATGATCCTGGAGTCCCGGGATCGAGTCCCGCATCGGGCTCCCTGCTCGGCAGGGAGTCTGCTTCTCCCTCTGACCCTCCCCCCCTCTCATGTACTCGCTCTCTCTCATTCTCTCTCTCTCAAATAAATAAATAAAATCTTTAAAAAAAAAAAAAAAGGCTCATCTGTGGTATTACCCATGACCAGTAGGACAGTGGCAGTGAGAGCTAGAAGGAATACAGCTGGTGAGGGAGAAGAATCATGATGTATATAATCTCAGAAAAGCTATTTTCTGCCCA
>NW_027720531.1:0-321 GCF_054177405.1 Leptonychotes weddellii | reverse complement strand
AACATAACATAATAAAATAAAAAAAATCCTAAACATTTATGTCCCAAATTTGGGGTTACCAGAATAGTGACTGTGTATCTGGGTTGTGTGGTGTGTGTGTGTGTGTGAGTGTGTAAAACAATCCCCCACCCCAACACAAACAACACATACACAAATTTTATCTGCTTCCATATATATGATGTCACTGAGCAATCTGGTTACTGAAAGATATTAATTAAGCATTCATTTCAGCTCTGCTGGTCTACTGAAAGTGTATGATAGCGAAATATTTACCTATTAATTCTTATAAATTTACAACCAAATTAAGTTTTCTATTTTTCT
>NW_027720530.1:0-321 GCF_054177405.1 Leptonychotes weddellii | reverse complement strand
GAGATTTCAAAGACAAAAACCAGAAAACAGGTGGTACATGCTTTAGCATGTTGCAATGCCCTCTCTACCAGATGATCCAGTGTCTCCAGATGAGATTTCTGAATTAAATGTCTGCTTACTCCCTTGCTTCAAAACCTCCATAATTTAACACATGTTCTTCTCAATCTAGCCCTAACCCTGCCTTCACAGTTTTTTTTTTATAATTTTTAAAAAAAATTTTTATTGTTATGTTAATCACCATACATTACATCATTAGTTTTTGATGTAGTGTTTCATGATTCATTGTTTGGTGTAACACCCAGTGCTCCATGTAGAACATGC
>NW_027720529.1:0-321 GCF_054177405.1 Leptonychotes weddellii | reverse complement strand
GTAATCTTAGAAGAGTCTGGAAGGACCTCTCTGAGGAGGTGACACTTGAATTATGAGAAAGGCCATTGCTGGTGATATCTGGGGGAGGAGAGTTCAGGGATCATCCACCTACTTTTCACCCACTTTACAGATGGGGAAACTACGTCCAAATTTATGTGCTGTAGGCCCGGCTATACCTGCGTCCACCTCTGGTCAGAGCTGGTTCTCCCCTTTCTACTCCCAAAACTTTAGGTAGAAGCAAATGTATTCAGTAAGCATGGCTGTTCTCCTTCCATGAGCCAAGTAAGCACCGGACCTGTAGCTCCTAGATGACTCTTCTGT
>NW_027720528.1:0-5378 GCF_054177405.1 Leptonychotes weddellii | reverse complement strand
CGACTGAGCCACCCAGGCGCCCCAGGACTTTGTTATTTTGATCACACTTATTTCACCAAGGGTTTGGTCCCCGTGGCCCGCTGGCCCTTTTCCTTCCCTTTGACGGCTCTGGAGGGCGCCCCCTGGTGAACAGACCATGTCCCGGGGTGCAGCTTTTTTTAGGGGTTGTAGGTAGCTTCGGGTGAAATTTGGGGCAGCTTTCTTGGGGTAAAATGTCAGGAGTACATAAATGAATATGCACACAATTAAATAAGCCAGAAGTGGATTTGCTGAATCCAGTGATACGAACACTGAGTCGAAATCGCTGTCCAGAGAGTTCCCCTTAGTCATATTTGTCTTTAGCAACCTACACCCGGGGACCTGTAACCTGGGGGTTCGGCGCGTAGGCCCCGAGCATGGCTCCCCCACGTCCTAGCTGTGTGATCTTGGACAGGTGACGTGCTTGTGGTTCCCCCTTCACGAGGACCCTGACAGCACCCGCCTCACAGGGTTTTCGTGCGGCCCACGTGAGGAGGGCACACCCCACCCTCGAGACACGGCCTGGCCCGTGGGGAGCACTGTGACCACAGAGCCCCTTTCCCCGCCGGCCTCTGGATCTGCAGCTGAGAAAACTGGGACCAAGGTCACCCAGCAAGGTCATGGCAGCCCGAGGCTCCATGTAACCGTGGACAGTGAGGATCGGTGGGGCAGGAGAGCTTCCAAGGGCCCTCATCAACCTCCCCAGCAAGGTCAGATCCGGGAGCAGGGGAATCTACTTGGAGGTGGGCGGCCACAGCGATCCCCAGGCTCCAGAGGGTCTGCTCTGCGTAGCCCAGAGTTGTGGAGGGGGCCGGGTGTGGTTTTCGTGCTGGCTTCGCTCTGCCCCGAATTGCCTGGCCGTGGGTAGGTCTCCGGCCCCCTCTGAGCCTCAGCCTTCTCACTGTAAAACGGGACTAGCCCTGAGCCCACCGCACACCTTGGCTTGGCTGTGATGCTCAGCCAGGGCTGGTGGAAGGTGGAAAGGACTGACGGCCGGAAGGATGGGCGACTCGGGTGGAGGAGCCGTGCCCGCCCGGCGGACCCTGCCCCCTTCTCTCCCCAGGACCCGGCCGGCCGGCGTCTCTCCGCGGAGCGGACGGGCTGCGGGGCCCCTCGCCGGCGCTGGCGGCCATGGTGCGGCACGTGGACGACCTGGATTTCCACCTGCCCTCGCACGCCCAGGACATGCTGGACGGCCTGCGGCGGCTGCGCTCGCAGCCCAAGCTGGCCGACGTCACGCTGCTGGTGGGGGGCCGGGAGATGCCCTGCCACCGCGGCCTCCTGGCGCTCAGCAGCCCCTACTTCCACGCCATGTTTGCGGGCGACTTTGCCGAGAGTTTCTCGGCGCGCGTGGAGCTGCGGGACGTGGAGCCCGCCGTGGTGGGGCAGCTGGTGGACTTCGTGTACACGGGCCGGCTGACCGTCACGCAGGGCAACGTGGAGGCGCTGACCCGCACGGCCACCCGCCTGCATTTCCCCGCCGTGCAGAAGGTCTGTGGCCGCTATCTGCAGCAGCAGCTGGACGCCACCAACTGCCTGGGCATCTGCGAGTTTGGGGAGCAGCAGGGGCTGTCGGGCGTGGCTGCCAAGGCCTGGGCCTTCCTGCGGGAGAACTTCGAGGCGGTGGCCCAGGAGGACGAGTTCCTGCGGCTGCCCCAGGACCGGCTGGCCACCTGTCTGGCCGGCGAGCTGCTGCAAGTGCAGCCGGAGCGGAGCCGGCTGGAGGCCCTGCTGCGCTGGGTGCGCCATGACCCGCCGGCCCGGGCCGCCCACCTCCCCGAGCTGCTCGGCCTGGTGCGCCTGGACGCCGTGCCCAGACCCTGTGTGCAGAGGCTGCTGGCCACCGAGCCGCTGATCCAGCAGTCAGAGGCGTGCCGGACGGCCCTGTCGCAGGGCCGCGATGAGGTGAGCAAGGGCGAGGAGGGGAGCCCCGGAGACCCCGACCTGCACGGGGACGGACAGTAGAGTGTGCCTGTCCCCGATGCCCTGAGCCTTGCAGCTCTACCTGCCTTAGGCTGATTACCTGTGAGGGCATCACGATTCATCCCCGGTGCCCCTGTGTGTCCCACACCCTGGATGAGAGGGGAGGGGCAACCCACAAGTGACCGTCCGAAGCCCGGTCAGAGCCCACAGCTTGGCGCGGACAAACCTGGAAACAGACCGAGGGCAGCGTGAGAAAGGCCAAAGCTGGGCTGGGGGCATCCTGGGCAAGGTGGCCAGTCAGGGGGGCTCTCCGCAGGAGGCAGCACCTTACCTGGGCCTTAAGGGAGGGCTCGGAGCCCGGCAGGAGGGAAAACGGTCCAGGAAGATGGCACAGCCTGTGCACAGGCCAAGAGTGCTGCAGGCCACCCGCCCCTTAGGAACCTGCTCGAGCGTTCACGGGGTGCCGTTTCCTGCTTGTGCTGCGGGGGGCATGGCAGGCAGGGCAGCTCCGGACACAGTGACAGACACAGACCCGATGAATCTGTCCGTGGCTGGGCAGCCTGCCCCGGGCCCTGCCTGCAGGAGCCCTCAGGAGCCCGGCCTGGGGACCCAGCTCGGGCCAGGGTCGGGGTGTGAGGCGGCGAAGCTCTACCCCGTGCTGTTGTCCAGCACTGCCAGGCACAGTGGGCCGGCCTGGTGCCACCAGGCCACCTTGAAATTGCTGCTGTGGGAGGTGCAGGCCTCGTGCGGGAGGGCCAGAGGCGCAGGGGAGTCCTGGGTGCCTGGGAGCCCCGAGCAGTGGCCCCTTGCCAACCAGAGTGGAAGCCTCCCGGCGTTTCCCGCCCAGCCAGGGCCACCCGAGTTCGGCACGCCGCACGCTGGCCCAGGGGAGGAACCGGGGACAGAGGTGGGGTTGGCTCCAAGGATGGGCACGGGGGGACTGCTGGGAGGGAACAGTGCTCAGGTTTGGGGCACACGTGCACCTGCCGCCCCATCTCTTCCCGTCCTGAGCGTTTGCCGCCATGCCTGGCCCCAGACAACCACGGTGTGCACACACACGCGTGTGCGCACACACAGCTGCTCACCAAAGCCCTGCCCCAGAGAAGGCCCCTGAGGCCTGCTGGCGCCCGCTCTTCGCCTTGCACGGGCCATACGGCGGCCTGCCCCTCTAACGCAGCCTTCCTGGCCCCACAGGCTCTGCTCGCCCTCCCGCAGAAGCTGGAGGAGGTGCTGGTGGTGGTGGGCGGGCGGGCCCTGGAGGAGGACGAGGAGGGCGCCGAGGAGCCCGCCCCTCACCCCAGGAACTTCGCCTTCTACAATAGCAAGGCCAGTGAGTAGCCCGCACGCTGTCCCTGCGGCCCACGAGCCCCTCGTGTCACCGTGCAGGTGGAGGGGGTGAGGTGCTCACAGGGAGGGGGCCTGCAGGAGAGCCTAGAGGCCAGCGCAGGGGGAGGGGAAGCTGACAGCCGGGGCACGGTGGCCCCCTCACCCTCCAGCCACAGCCCCCAACTTTGGCCTTTTTGGGCCCCGGAGCCCAGGGTAAAGGGTTCTGCTGCCCCAAACGCCCTGCGTGCCCAGCGGAACCCTGGCCCCAAGGGGAGAACGGGGAGCTGGGGTGCAGTGGCCTGAACGGTAGGAGCCCAGGGACTAGGTCAGCTCAAACAGGGTTCTAATTCCAGCCTTTGAGCCGCTCACTTCACAGCCCCAAACCTGTTCCTCATCTGTGGGCGGGGCTCCTCACGTAGCTGGGATGCAGACCCAACGGGCACAGACTGGGCCTCTCCTGCCCGGGGCCCCATCACAGGGTCGCCCAGGAAAGGGGGAAGGGTGGGGGGCAGCAGGGTCTCTGGAGGGGCCACGCTGGCCCTGGGATGCTCTTCTGAAAGCTCTGAGGAGTGTTGGCAGGTGTCCCGGGCCCACTGGGCCAGTCACCAGCCACCCCCATGGCGTCAGCGGCTGGCGGGCTCTGGGCAGCGTGAGGCCGGCCGTCCCAGGTCAGGGGCTGACGAGGGGATTTGGGGGCTGACGTCAGGAGATGAGCTCTGCTGGCTGCACCCGGGAGCAGCTGTCCCTCCACCCCCAAGGGGAGGACAGCAGGGGCACGCTGGCAGGCAAAGGCCTGGTGACCGCCCGGCCGTCCCCACCCTGGGGTGACACAGACATGAGTCAGGGGGACACGCAGTCCCTGCCCAGAGGGCAGGTGCTCAGCAAGGCCAGAGTTCTGCATGTCCCAAAGATGGTCGCAGATAGTACACAGAATCTTCCCGGGGGAACTCCCCGAGGCCTGGGTCTTCCTCACAGCCTTCCATGAGCACCCAAAATGTGTCCGTTGGCTCGGACACTCCCACATAGATTCTCGTTTTTATTTTTTCAAACATTTTCTCATCTCTTGTCTCACTTTACCCTCATGTAGCTCCTTGAGTGTGGCCCAAGTTGGGTGCATGACTCTGTCCCTCGCCGTAGTGACAATAATCCTCAGGTCCGCTGATGGAGTAGTGACCCCGTGACAGATGCGGGTCGTCTATACTCCTCCGCCCGCACCTCCCAGTGAGGTGGGAGCTACCCCCCTCGACAGAGGACGAAACTGAGGTCATGGGTCCCCAGGGCCAACAGCGGTACACCAGAGCGGGGGTCTGGACTCTCCCTGGGTGCTGCAAGGCCCGTGTCATGCCCTGTGTGACCCCTGCACGCCCATGCTGCACACAGCACGGAGGGTGCTCAGGGCGAAGAAATGAGCGACGGATGAGGAACGAGTGAATGAATGATGTTTGTGTTCTAACCCACTAGGGACCAGAGGTCAGGCCCTTTAACCCCTCACCCTCTCTGAGAGGTGGGACCCAACCCAGAGGCCGAAAGATCCCTTTGGGGTCAGTGAGGTCACCTCCTGCCCCCAGAGCCCAGGCCACCTCCCCGCACACCCCGGGTGCAGCCTTGTGTCCGGTCTGTGTGCTGGGCTCCAGGGGGCGGCGTGGGGAGGTGGGGGCCGCTGCGAGCCAGACCCGGCAGGGGCACGTGGAGCAGATGGGGTGTCACCCCACCCCCCAACTGCGGCCCGCCGAGTCCGGCCGCTTGCTCCTCCCCAGGTGAGGGAACACCCCTGCACCCGCGTGGGAGGAGGCGCTGAGGGGCGAGGGGAGGCCCCAGCAACGAGCTCAGCCACCCTGACCCTCTGCCTCTCTCTCTTCCGGCCAGAGAGGTGGATGGCGCTCCCGGACTTCCCCGACTACCACAAGTGGGGCTTCTCCCTGGCCGTGCTGAACAACACCGTCTACGTCACAGGTGGGTTCCCGGCAGTGCCGTCCGGGGAGCTGATCACCGTGACACCACCGAGAATCAGCTGTCCCCTCCGGCTCAGGCAGGACTCTTCCAGACATCTCCGTGACATGAAAACAAGGACATTTAAAATCCACGGGTCCACACGTGGGCGCAGGGGACCG
>NW_027720527.1:0-321 GCF_054177405.1 Leptonychotes weddellii | reverse complement strand
CCCTTCCTGCTATCTTCTTTTTTTTTTTAACATATAATGTATTATTTGTTTCAGAGGTAAAAATTTTTAAAAAAACAACTTTTTTTTAAAGATTTATTTGAGAGTGCATATGAGCCGGGGATGGGGGGTGGAGCAGAGGGAGAGAGAGAATCCTCAAGCTGACACCCCGCTGAGCTCAGAGCCCAGAAAAACTCTTTTATAGGAGATCGTAAATTTCTTTTTGGAAGAATATTCTAAAATTTAGCACGTGACTCATTTGACCCCTTGAGATGGAAATTTTTTTTTTTAAAGATTTTATTTATTTGACAGAGAGAGACACAG
>NW_027720526.1:0-321 GCF_054177405.1 Leptonychotes weddellii | reverse complement strand
GGTATTATTAACAATTCCTATCGTCTTCTCTATGAGTTTTATTTTTCTTTATTTTTAAGTTTTTGTTTCCTGGTTGTGAGTGTACTGGTTCTCATGATATTATTTATTTATTTATTTATTTATTTATTTATTTATTTATTTATTTATTTTTTATTCTTATGTTAATCCCCATACATTACATCATTAGTTTTAGATGTAGTGTTCCATGATTCATTGTTTGTGCATAACACCAGGTGCTCCATGCAGAACGTGCCCTCCTCAATACCCACCACCAGGCTAACCCATCCTCCCAGCCCCCTCCCCTCTAGAACCCTCAGTTTG
>NW_027720525.1:0-321 GCF_054177405.1 Leptonychotes weddellii | reverse complement strand
TTCCCTTTCTATTTTTTTCATGCATTCCTTTGAGTTAATTTACTATTTGTCATGTCTCCTTTTTACCTTCATTATTGGTTTATTAGTAATTCCTCTTTGTTTTATAGTTTAGTGATTAAAGTTTAAAATGTGCATCTTTATCTTATACTTTATCTTCTAATAATAGTATATAACATCTCTTATAATGTAAGAACTTACGTGAAGATATTTCCATTTCCTCTCATCCTTTGTGCTATTGTTGTCAGGCATTTTACTTTTGCATATATTAAAAATGAAAGATACTTTATTATTTTAGTTTTAGACAATCAATCATTTATTAGA
>NW_027720524.1:0-321 GCF_054177405.1 Leptonychotes weddellii | reverse complement strand
ACATTTTGTTATCCATTCATTACCTTTTGACAATTGGGCTGCCATCTGAAGATTCTCAGAATCCTCTAGAAGCAAACAGTATGAGAAGAAAAACAGCTACTCCAGGGCCATCAGACCAAGTAGATGAAGAGTACTTTCCAAATTCTGAATCAAACTCTCAGCTTGTCTTTCTGGTTTTGCTCTTCAAATCTTCTTAGGCTTATTCTAGTCATGCTGCTCTTCATTCTCTGCCCATTTACTGTAACATGAAGATAGAAAGAACTGCTTTTTTTTTTTTTTAAAGATTTTATTTATTCATTTGAGAGAGAATGAGATAGAGAG
>NW_027720523.1:0-321 GCF_054177405.1 Leptonychotes weddellii | reverse complement strand
TCCCCAGCACACGAGGCTGTCGCTCACCGGCGGTGTAGGGTCCCCATGGCCAGGCACCCTCCCGCTGCTATTTATCCTCCGATATCTGCCCGCGGAATCATGGCTCCCCGCTTTGTACCTCAAAACCAACCACCTGCGATATTCTGTTTGTAGAGATCCAGATCTTCTTACCTCTCAGGCTGGTTCGTGGGTGCTCAGAGTGGTCTGGTAGATATCCAGCTCAATTCCAGGGACCAGTTGAAACAGGACCCCCTATTCCTCCTCCATCTTTCCCCAAAGTCTCACTTTATTTTTTTAAATAAGTTTGTGTTCACATAAAAA
>NW_027720522.1:0-321 GCF_054177405.1 Leptonychotes weddellii | reverse complement strand
TAATGGGCATGACTTCTTTTTTTATTTTTAAAGATTTTATTTATTTATTTGACAGAGAGAGACACAGCGAGAAAGGGAACACAAGCAGGGGGAGTGGGAGAGGGAGAAGCAGGCTTCCCGCAGAGTGGGGAGCCCGATGCGGGGCTTGATCCCAGGACTCTGGGATCATGACCTGAGCCGAAGGGAGACGCTTAACGACTGAGCCACCCAGGTGCCCCATGACTTCATTTAATATGAGTAAATGTCATATGCCTGTTCGCATTGTTTCCTCCTATGTTTTTGAATGCATTTATACAAACATGCCTATAGCTAAGTATGCAT
>NW_027720521.1:0-321 GCF_054177405.1 Leptonychotes weddellii | reverse complement strand
TTCCCACACTTTCAACACTACCTAAACTGACCCCTAAATATTATATGTAAGTTGGAAACTGTTAAAGGAAGTCTGCCTTAAGTCCCCCTCTTAACTCCCATATTATGCCGTGTCCCAGTAACCTGGATCTGGATAATTCAGCCCTAACTTTTATTTTTCTTCATTATCAAGAGGAACTAACTCCAACAATGTTAATTTCAATTTTAGAAAACCCGTTCTTCCTCTAGAATTAAAATGGACTTCCTTATAAATGCCATCCGTTGCCTCTAGTTCCATCTTTAGTTGCAGCCTTAAAATGGAAACCACAGAATTTTTTTTTTT
>NW_027720520.1:0-321 GCF_054177405.1 Leptonychotes weddellii | reverse complement strand
CCCTGGTTCTTCCACCTTTTAGCTGAGGGACTTTAGGCAAGTCACTTAACCTCTCTGGGCTTCATAAGCATCACATGAAGGCTTGGAGAAGAAGAGCACCAATAATTGTAGTTAATGCTGGTCTTCAAGGTTTAGGAATGAGGGTGATCTGACATCTCGGTTTAACATTAAATATTCAGGAACACCACCAGGGAACCATGTTATCAGTGTCTTTTCTTAATATTTTTTATCATTCCTAATTGTAAATGTAAAATTTAAAAATTATTTTTGTGACAATGGGATAGAATAGAATCTTTGGGGAAAATACTGTTTTCCAATTAC
>NW_027720519.1:0-321 GCF_054177405.1 Leptonychotes weddellii | reverse complement strand
GGAGCCCTGTGCCATCCCGGGAGCCCTGTGCCATCCCCGGAGCCCTGTGCCATCCCGGGAGCCCTGTGCCATCCCCGGAGCCCTGTGCCATCCCGCCCTGTGTGCACCTGCCCCTGCCAGCACTGCCTGCCTGCTGGAGAGGACCTCTTCCCAGGGAGTGGAATGAAGGGGACTTAGGGAAACTGGAGGCTGTGGAGAGAGACCTGCTGCTTTGATGTGTTAGCTGAGGAGGTGATAGCTGGAGGGGCTAAAGGGTACTGTTTTTTTGTTTTTAAGCTGGGAGAGGCCTGACGGCGGTTAACACCAACACGACGATCCAAT
>NW_027720518.1:0-321 GCF_054177405.1 Leptonychotes weddellii | reverse complement strand
GCTAAACAAAGATTCTTCTGCATTTTCTGCTTTCTGGGAATATAGAGGGAGGATGGGATCTCTACATTCTTGATAGTGATTAACAGAGGCATTCAGGATGTGCTTGCACAAGCTAGCGAACCAATGTGTACTGTGCAACATGAGATCCTTAACTCCCAAATGGAAAATTAGCTTCTCAGAGACCAAAGGATCTTCAAGCAGAGGATAGCACTGGCTGGGGGAATGGAAAGGGAGGAGCTCAGCTTCAAGAATTGGAGGGGTGGGCACCCAAAAGGAGGGGCAAAGGGCACCATAACACCGTTGCCTGATTTCCTCAATTGG
>NW_027720517.1:0-5381 GCF_054177405.1 Leptonychotes weddellii | reverse complement strand
GTGCCTGGTGACTCCCTGAAAAGCACCACTCCTGGGGCTCGTCCATCACTGAACAGTCTGGAGCTCGCTCTGTGGGCACAGCCCTGTTCCCCATCTTAAGGTGCCAGGCAGGACCCCTGTAGGGAGGGTTGAATAGAAGGGACAACAGTAGGCAACCTTGTTTCTGATCTCACAGGCAATACTTCTAATTTTTCACCTAGGAATAATGTATGCTGTATTTCTGTAGATTTATTTTTATTTTTATTTTTTGATTTCTGTAGATTTATATACCCTTCTCAACAAATGCTTTTAACTTTTTCTTCATGAATAGTTGTTGCTTTTTATCCCGTTTTTTTTGCATTCTTTGGGATGATCATGTGACATTCCTCTTTTAGTGTGTTAATAAAGTGCCTGGTTATATTGCCTGTAAGCCCCAAATTCACTCTTGTCCTGCTCTGTGGAAGTGTTCTGGGGCCTTTAAATTTTTCTTGTAGCGGTTGTTACTGAAGATTTACTCTAGGAGGCGCCAGAGTCAAGGGAAAAGTTTTCGCTTCCTGGTTCTGGGCAGCTGACCCAGCAGGCTCCTGGGGGGCATGAGGCTTCTCCCGCACCAGGCTCTGCACCGCACACAGCTTCTCGGGGACCAGGCTGCTGCAGGGCGGTGTGGCCAGCAGCACCCCAAGTCCCGCAGCTTCCCTGACACCTCCCTGGGGCAGTAATAATAGATCAGAGTCTTCTGGTGAGAAATACTTTGCCTTGTGTGCTCTATCTCAGCCCTGACAGGGTACTTCCTGGGTGCTCAGCTCTGAGCAGGAGAGTCTTCCTTGTGGGAGCTAACTCAATCCTTGGGCAATTCCACCTTGAGTGCTTTAATTGGGCCAAGGAATGGCCGGGGCGGGGGGTGGGCGGTGGGCGGTGGGCTTTTCTTTGAATGTTCTATCTCAACAATGGCCGGGTGAAGAATGTGGGGGGATAGACTGTCTTGGGTGCTGTAACAGATGACTGGGTGGCCTAAGAAGCACCAGCAATTTATTTCTTACAGTTCTGAGGCTGGAAGTTCAAGACCAGGGTGCCAGCACGGACAGGTTCTGGCGAGGGACCTCTTCCGGGTGGCAGACGGCTGACTTCTTGTAGCCTCATGTGGCAGAAAGAGAGCCTCTTCCTGTAAGGGCACTAATCCCACTCCCATAAAGGTGGAGCCCCCATAGTGTAATTACCATGGAAGCGGAGCCCTTATGATGCAGTTACCTCTCAGAGATCCCAGCTGCAAATACCACCATACTGGGATTAGGGTTTCATATATGAATTTAGGGAGCCAGGCACAAACATCCAGCCCACTGCAGGTGCTCTCTTTCAGTTCTGGGGACAGTAGCTGTTCCTTATATCCCCTCTTCCTCTATTTAGAGTTCTCCTTTACCTCTTACCAGACAATCCCTTGTTACTCTATTTCCCCCCTGTTATGGTTAATAATTGTTTATATTAAGCATTTACTGTTCAAATTACTCTGTGGTTTCTCTCTACTGATGTGATGCACTCTGAAACCGAGCTGGTGGTGTGGGTAAGATGGTCCCCGAGGCAGACCCTTCGGATGAGATTTTGCTGTTGGTTTGGTTGTGTCTTTGGGCTTGAGCGCAGTGCTGTTTCTTGCCAGTGGTGAATGGGATAAAAGTAATCCATGGCGGGCGCCTGGGTGGCTCAGTTGGTTGAGCGACTGCCTTCGGCTCAGGTCATGATCCTGGAGTCCCTGGATCAAGTCCCGCTTCTCCCTCTGACCCTCCCCCCTCTCATGTGCTCTCTCTCTCAAATAAATAAATAAAATCTTTAAAAAAAAAAAAAAGTAATCCATGGCATGCAGTGATGTCACAATGTGTCAGACTGTCACAGTGGATGATTGTGATAAAGTGCCAACTTTATTAAATAAAAGAAATTAAATCCGACGAAGGATTTGAGTTCAGAACTCCTACAAATTGATAAGAAAAAGGCAACCATACACTGGTATCAATCTGGTTCCAGAAATGCATGAGAGTTCCAGTTACATCAAATTCTCACAAACATATGGTCACAGTCTGTCTTAAATTTTAGCCATTCTGGTGGGTGTTTAGTGGCATCTCATTGTGGCTTTAATTTATGTCCCTCTGCAGATTAATGAGTTATACTTATTTATATGTTTAGTGACCATTTGGGGATGTTCTTTTTTTTTTTTTTAAAGATTTTATTTATTTGAGAGAGAGAGAAAATGAGAGAGAGAGAGAGCACATGAGAGGGGGAGGATCAGAGGGAGAAGCAGACTCCCCGCCGAGCAGGGAGCCTGATGCGGGACTCGATCCCGGGACTCCAGGATCGTGACCTGAGCCAAAGGGAGTCGCTTAACCAACTGAGCCACCCAGGCGCCCTGGGGATGTTCTTATGAAGTAACTTTTCAGGCATTTTGTCCATCTTTTTAGGGGTTGCCTTTTTCTTATCAATTTTTAGGAGTTCTGAACTCAAATCCTTTGTCGGATGTATATATTATGATATATAATTTATCTTCTATGAGTCTCTGGTTTACTTTTTCACTCTTAATAGTGTCTTTTGATGAAAAGAAGTTCTTAATGAAGTCCAATTAGTCAATCGTAGATTTATTTTTGTACCCTGTTTAAATATCTTTGCCTACCCCAAAGTCATGAAGATGATGTCCCAAGTTTTCTTCTAGATTTCTGATGCATCTGAAATAATTTTTGTGTATGGAATGTTGTAAAGATGAAGGCTCATTTTTCCCATATGGTTATCTGGTGGACTTATTAAAAGATTCTCAGGGTGCCTGGATGGCTCAGTTGGTTAAGTGTCCAACTCTTGATTTTGGCTCAGGTCATGACCTCAGTGTCGTGAGTTTGAGCCCCTTGTTGGGCTCTGTGCTGGGCATGGAGGCTGCTTAAGTTTCTCTCTGTCCCTCTCCCTCTGCTCCTCCCTCCCCCCTGCACGAATTCTCTCTCGCTCTCTAAAAAGAAAAAAAAAAAAAGAGTCTCATTTCCACACAGATATGCAGTTATATTTTTCTGTGAATTTGTCTGTTTCCCCTATGTTTTCAAATTTAATATAAACTTCACAGTATTTACCATCCCCTCTTAAAAATCTTTGCTGGTCCACGTTATATTTCCGTTTTCATTCTTAGTATTATTTATTGGTAGATTATCTTTCTCTTGATCAACCTCATTAAAGGCTTGTCTGTGTTTTTGTTGTTTTCAAAGGACAAACTTTGGATTTTGTTGATTTTCTTTATTGCAGTTTCTTTTTCTATTTCATTAATTTCTGTTCTATTTCTTTCTATTTTCTTTGGGTTTATTCTACCCTTCTTCTTCCAACTTTTAACATTGGACACAGATAACTGACTGTCAGGCTTTTTTTCCTTTTTCCTTTTTATTTTTTTAAAGATTTTATTTATTTGTTTGAGAGAGAGAGAGAGCACAAGCAGGGGGAAGGGCAGAGGGAGAGGGGCTCACTCCCCACTGAGCAGAGAGCTCTATGTGGGGCTCGATCCCAGAACCCTGAGATCGTGACCTGAGCTGAAGGCAGACGCTTAGCCAACTGAGCCACCCAGGTACCCCGTTTTTTCCCTTTTTTAACAAAAGAGCATAAGGAAAGCTATACCTTTGAGGTCCACATTCACTGCATCCAAAAATTTGTTATATAATATTTTCCTTATTCATTTCTATGTATTGGTTTAGAATAGTGTTTAAAAACCTCTAAATATATTTTCCTTTTGCTCTTGACTTCTAATTTAATTTCATTTTGCTTAGAGAGTATGTGCTGTATGAAGCTATGTATTTGAACATTGATGAGACTGTGGCCATTTTTCTAAGTATGCTTGAGAAGAATTTGTACTATGATTGTTGGCCATAAATCAAACTTGTTAACTGTATTGTTAACATTTACGCATTTACTCATCTTTTGTCTGTTTGAACTAACAGTAATGTAGAGAATTGTGTTAAAAATCTTCCACAAGGAAGGTGAAATTTTCAATTTCCTTCAGTAGTTCTGCTTATTCTTGCTTTATATATTTTTGAGGCTGTTTTATTAGGTTCATGCAAGTGGACAATTGTTAAACATTTCGGGTGAAATAAAATCTGATTATTTTATAGTGACCTTTGCACCGTAATAATGCATTTTTGGTCTCTTTTACCTGATATTAATATAATTACCTCAGCTTTCTTTTGGTTGATATTTGCCTGGTATAAAAATACTTGCCTGGCATATTTTTAATTTTTAATTTAGATTTTTGACAATATATTAAAACATGAATGAATGCTGTTGTGGATTTTTTTTCTTTTCTGATCACAAAGCCTATTTGTAGTTGGCACTTATTATTTGCTTACATTTAGGTCTATGATCCACGTAGGGTAATTTTTTTTAAAGATTGTATTTATTTATTTGAGAGAGAGAGAAAGAGAGCACACAAGCTGTGGGGGAGGGGAAGAGGGAGAAGCAGGATCTTCACTGAGCCGGGAGCCTGACAAGGGGCTGATTCAAGACCCTCGGATCATGACCTGAGCCAAAGGCAGATGCTTAACCAACTGAGCCACCCAGGTGCCCCACTTGGGGTAATTTTTGTATATGATGTGAGGAAGGGGTCTGACTTCATTCTTTTGCATGTGGATGTCCAGTTCTCCCAGCAACATTTGTTGATAAGACTATTTTTTTCCCATTGAATAGTCTTGGCATCCTTGTCAAACTTCAATTGACCATAGATTAAGGGTTTATTTCTGGACTCTCAGGTTTGTCCCTTTGGCCTACATGTCAATCCTTATGCCAGTACCACAGTCTTGATTATTGTAGCTTTGTAGTAAGTTTTGAAATCTGGAAATGTTTTGATATTGATATGTAGTAGTCAGACCCGTTAACTACAAGGACATTGATCTGCTGAAAACAGACAAGATTTTGTTTAGGACATTTGTTGATTATGAAAATATCAGGTCTAGCTCACATGTTTATTGCATGAGTAGGTTATTTTGTAATACTTTAATATTTAGAATACCCATTTTCACTGAAACCCTTCATCTACCTAGGTACACATTTATTTTTCTCAAGCGTAAGGGGAAGTGTGTGTTAATCATCACATACAGTGCTTCCTTTTTTAAAATTTAAATTCAATTAATCAACATATAATGTATTATTAGTTTCAGAGGTAGATAGAGGTCAGTGATTCATCAGTCTTTTATAACATCCAGTGCTCATTACATCACGTGCCCTCCTTAATGTCTATCACCCAGTGGCCCCATCCCCCCCCACCTCCCCTCCAGCAACCCTCAGTTTGTTTCCTATGCTTAAGAGTCTCTTATGGTGGGGCGCCTGGGTGGCTCAGTTGGTTAAGCGACTGCCTTCGGCTCAGGTCATGATCCTGGAGTCCCGGGATCGAGTCCCGCGTC
>NW_027720516.1:0-321 GCF_054177405.1 Leptonychotes weddellii | reverse complement strand
ATAACTGTTCTCTCAGCTTGAGAACATGCCCCATCACTAACACTATGCCTCTTTGAAGCCAACATTTTACTAGTAATGAATCTCTTTGAGTTTACAAAATGACTTTCTTCTCTTCTTCCCTTAAGTTTTTCCAAATTATCGACACAATCTGAATCTCTCCTTTCTCCCTGCCCCTTTTATTTTGCTCCATAATATTTATCATTACATCTTGGCTTTAGCATTTCTTCTTTTAGTTTTCCATAACTTCAAAAATGATGTTATCCTGCTTAATTATGATTCCTATTCTAACTCTACTGCATTCTTTTTTTTTTTTTTTTGGAT
>NW_027720515.1:0-321 GCF_054177405.1 Leptonychotes weddellii | reverse complement strand
AAGAATCTAGAAATGCAAAGCCATAGATTGCTACCCTGTTGTGTCAGGGAATCCCAAGAGGAACCAAGAGGAAACTCAGGAACCAAAGATCATTCTTCTCCAGGGGACTGTTCTGTGCTAGACCCTTGGCTTTTCCTTCCACATTTGTTTGGATTTGAACGTGCCCCCTTGACTCTCTGTGCCTCAGTTTCTCCATCTGGGCCAGGTGGGGGCTGTAGCAGTTTCTTGATATTTGTGACTCTTTAATCATTAACCTTGTATGATCCCATCTTTAACTTTTCTTTTCCTGTCTCCTGTTTTCTTTTTTACTTCTTTTTTTTT
>NW_027720514.1:0-321 GCF_054177405.1 Leptonychotes weddellii | reverse complement strand
TGACCCCGCTTCTCTCCGCCTCCCTCAGTCTCTGCAGAACAGCAGCTACAACCATTTTGCCGCCATCTATTACCTGCTGGTCGAGCGGCTGAAGGAGTATCGACACACTCAGCCCCCCGCGCGGCCCGGCCCGGCCCGGCCGCAGAGGCCCAGGAGCTCAGATCTCAGCGGCTTTGAGGTGGGGGAGCCGTCTCCTTCGCGGGGCTCCGCCTTGGATTGTGTCCCCCACCCCCTGTTAGAAATCCCTCGCTGCGACAGGCCCGGGATGCGAGACGCTGAGCCCGCTGGTCCCCAGGTCACGTCTCCTGCCCATTGGGCATG
>NW_027720513.1:0-321 GCF_054177405.1 Leptonychotes weddellii | reverse complement strand
TTTTTATTTTTTTTAAAGATTTTATTTATTTATTTGAGAGAGAGAGAATGAGAGAGAGCACATGAGAGGGGGGAGGGTCAGAGGGAGAAGCAGACTCCCTGCCGAGCAGGGAGCCCGATGCGGGACTCGATCCCGGGACTCCAGGATCATGACCTGAGCCGAAGGCAGTCGCTTAACCAACTGAGCCACCCAGGCGCCCTCTTTTTTTTTTTTTAAAGATTTTATTTATTTATTTGACAGAGAGAGAGACAGCGAGAGAGGGAACACAAGCAGGGGGAGTGGGAGAGGGAGAAGCAGGCTTCCTGCGGAGCAGGGAGCCCG
>NW_027720512.1:0-321 GCF_054177405.1 Leptonychotes weddellii | reverse complement strand
TTTAAATTAGCTTCCAGTTTGGCTGTAAGCTTCATGGTACAAATGCAAGACCTACAATTTGGTCTCATGTAATTGACTGTATCCATGAGGTAAGAAGCATGCTTACTCCTGAAGGAGGTGGTGGTCAGGAGCTGACTCACACCAGCTCAACCACTGCATAGGATTCCGTTATAAGCATCTTTTCCCAACCCTGAGGCCAGTGATGTCACTTAGGTGTCTTGAAATCAGCCCCTTGGAAGAGTTTACACCATGGGAATCAGTACATGCTATAAATGAGGGCTTTTTGCTCCCTGGGGAGCTAGTTGTCAAACATTTACCAGC
>NW_027720511.1:0-321 GCF_054177405.1 Leptonychotes weddellii | reverse complement strand
ATTGCTAAGTGGTACCCCAATATTCTAAACCAGTTCTTTTATTTCAGATTTTATTCTGTTTCTTTGATTTTAGCTTGCTTTCTAGGAAAATGCAAGCCAAAGTTTGGAAGTTTGGGAGGCTTTAATATTAATCAGGATCCTCCTTTATGAGGGTGTCTCATATCAAGCCTAGGCTTTAAAGAATGGTTATTAGGTTATTTATGGACATTATGATTTTTTTTCTTTGTAAGTAACATCCTGCAGTGCTCTCTTAAAAAACTAGATTAGGCGGAGCAAGATGGCGGAGGAGTAGGAGACCTGGATTTCGTCTCCTCTCAGGAA
>NW_027720510.1:0-321 GCF_054177405.1 Leptonychotes weddellii | reverse complement strand
ACCACCATGACCACCACCACCTTAACTACCACCACTGTCTCTGCTCAGCACAGAGCCTTTAAAGCACATTTCCCTCACCTAGAACACTCCAAAGCCAGAAAATATTGTAGGGAATTGCCTTCTTCCTGACACTAGAGCATACTCACGTCCAAGACACTTTGGGATTCCAACTAACTATGTAAATAAACACCAATATGGTGCCCAGATCTTGTAAGTGGTGAAGTGTATCTGGAAAGATGACCAGTTCTTTAAAACATTACCCCATGAAATACCTCTAATTTTTAATATTTTTGTAGAGGTAAGTTATGTGCATTGGTCTAA
>NW_027720509.1:0-321 GCF_054177405.1 Leptonychotes weddellii | reverse complement strand
TTTTTTTTTTTTAAAGATTTTATTTATTTATTTGAGAGAGAGAGAATGAGAGACAGAGAGCATGAGAGAGAGGAGGGTCAGAGGGAGAAGCAGACTCCCTGCCGAGCAGGGAGCCCGATGCGGGACTCGATCCTGGGACTCCAGGATCATGACCTGAGCCGAAGGCAGTCGCTTAACCAACTGAGCCACCCAGGCGCCCCAAACATAACTTTTTAAAAAATAATTAGACCAGTTGCTCTAATTATTCAGAGCTTAGGTTAACTTTTAAAGCCAATGTTCATTACAATATCATTTATAATGGTGAAAAGTGGAAACTACATT
>NW_027720508.1:0-321 GCF_054177405.1 Leptonychotes weddellii | reverse complement strand
GGGCTCCCTCCTCAGGGGGGAAGCCTGCTTCTCCCTCTCCCCCTCCCGCTGCTTGTGTTCCTGCTCTCGCTATCTCTGTCTCTGTCAAATAAATAAATAAAATCTTTAAAAAAAAAAAAATTAAATAAAGCCAAAGGTATTCACATGTGTGCTCATTAAATCAAGATGCTTTTTTGCCTATTAAAGTATTGGCTATCTTTTGAAATAATAATATGTCAATGTTGTTTGAGTGTGGCATTCAAATTAGGTCAACCCATTAGAAAACAATTAGCGGGGGCGCCTGGGTGGCTCAGTTGGTTAAGCAACTGCCTTGGTTTCGGC
>NW_027720507.1:0-321 GCF_054177405.1 Leptonychotes weddellii | reverse complement strand
TCTAAAACTAATGATGTAATGTATGGGGATTAACATAAGAATAAAAAAAAAGAGAGACACGCAAAAAAACTTAGGACTAAACAATACAGCATCTGACACTAAACACAGAAAGCTCTGGAAAAAGCCAGGGTGGAATGGAGGTGACAGAGGGGCCAGGGAATTTGAAGAGCGAGTAATAAAAATTATATAACATGAACAGAGAGAAAGGATTACAAAGACTAAAGTGTTAGAGACTTACAGGAAAATACCAAAGGTGTAATATTCGTGTTTTGGGGAGTGCCAGAAGGAAAGGAGAAAGAGATGGGTATAGAAAATGCACAC
>NW_027720506.1:0-5381 GCF_054177405.1 Leptonychotes weddellii | reverse complement strand
TGGAGGACATTGGGAGAAGGAAGGGAAAAATGGGCGGGGGGAATTGGAGGGAGAGATGAACCATGAGAGACTATGGACCTGAGAAACAAACAGGGTTTTAGAGGGGAAGAGGGAGGGGGGATTGGTTAGCCCGGTGATGGGTATTAAGGAGGGCACGTACTGCACGGAGCACTGGGTGTTATACAAAAACAATGGATCGTGGATCACTACATCAAAAACTAATGATGTATTGTATGGTAACTAACATAACATAATAAAATTAAAAACTACAAAAAATAAAAATAATAATAAATAAATAAATAAATAAGAAATATGTTTTTCTTCACCTGCTCTGTTTCTGATTTCATCACCGGTCTCTAGGCTGAGTGTGTAAGAGTAGGAAAGACACACTGTCCCTAAGAAGGTCATAGTCTAATGCTTGAAGTCTAAGTTTAAAAGAAGTTTTGCCTTCTCTGTCATTTTTTAAGAATCCCCAACCTAAAAATATAAGAGACTGGTTCTTAGATTTGGAGAGCCTTAGGGTCCCAATCCCAAGAGATTTCATTGTGTGGGGCCCCAGAATCTGCATTTCTTACATAAATACCCCAGGTGATTCTGGTGGAGGTGGGCTGCAGACAACAGTTTAAAGCTGTTGTTCTCTAACATTGACCCAAAAGTATAAATACAGTTGTTTTACTTTGATTGATAACCTTTAATTGAAACGTGTATAAGTCCTTCCATAAATGTTGGCATAGAGATCTGCAAATGTTCCTTGGGAAGAGTCCTTAGTTATGTCTTTTTTCCTTCCAAGAATTACTATAAAGCTGTTACTCCACAATTGTTTCCTAGAAAGAGTTAAAAATCACGGACAACAACAACAAACAAAACCCTCCATTATTGTCTTCACAACCATCACCACCACCACCAGTAACAAAAAGACCCAAGAAGAGACTCACACCTGGGGTGCCTGGGTGGCTCAGTCATTAAGCATCTGCCTTCGGCTCAGGTCATGATCCTAGAGTCCTGGGATCGAGTCCCACATCGGGCCCCCCACTCCGCGAGAAGCCTGCTTCTCCCTCTCCCACTCCCCCTGCTTATGTTCCCTCTCTAGCTGTGTCTCTTTCTGTCAAATAAATAAATAAAATCTTAAAAAAAAAAAAAAAGAAAAGACACACCTGAGATAGGGATGCCTCCTACTTGTATAGTCCATGGAGTGACCCTGCATCTGCTCTCACACTCTGTTGTTCAAGTGTTTCCATGAAGGCCTTTGGCTGTCAATATAGAGGAACTCGCTGGCCCAATCAGCAGAATGGATGAAAGTCAGTAAACTATTAAGACAAGGAAAGGAGGGCACCTGGGTGGCTCAGTCAGTTAAGCACCTGCCTGTGCCTTGGGTTATGATCCCAGGATCCTGGGATTGAGCTCCAAGTTAGGCTCCTTGCTCAGCAGGGAGCCTGCTTCTCCTTCTCCCTCTGCCTGCTGCTCCCCCTCCTTGTGCTCTCTCCCTCTGTCTGTCAAATAAATAAATAAATAAATAAATAAATAAAATCTTAAAAAAAAAAAAAAGACAAGGAAACCAAGTGTGAGACCATGTTGCCTTGTGGTTATTCCAGCATCCCAGCAATTCCTCCTCCATCCCTGTGCTGCCAGGGCTGGAGGGCACTGATGCTATAGTCAGTAATCAATGGAGAACTCAAATATTGCTTCTACAAAATTCATTTTAGGTATATACCATTTAGGAAAGTAACAGCATATGACATCATATAAACCTCACTCTGCTCAGGATCCAGTCACAGATCAGTTTTGGGGAAAAGCCCTAAAACCATTGCATTTCACCCTTTGTGAAATGTTGAAAAGTAGCTCTGTGCCTTAAGAGAACTCCTTGCAACAAAAATGTACCTTTGGTGGGAGGATTACCCAATTTTAACTTTTTTGTAAGTTACGTCCTACCCCTCCCTGTGAAAGTAACAGAACTCACTCTTAAAAATTAATAATCTTTCTGTATGACCACCAATGGCTTCCATTTTGCATAATTCACATAAGAATCTTGCTGAGTCCCTGCAGGGAACAGACTGTGAATCCCACAGAAAAGAATGGAAAGAAAAAAGATGGCAGGTGATGAGGAGAACAAAGGCAAATTAAATGTAGATAAAAGTAAATTTCCTTACAACCTGCAGCCCATGGATACATACCTGAGACAGGCAGAGCAGGACATTCCTCCAGGAACTCACAACTGCCTTAATGGTAATGCTTTGCTAGAGGCAAAAAAGCACCTTAGTTAGAAAATAGCCAGACCTCTAGGATCCTGGAAGTCTCCTTTAATGCCTAAAAATCCCTTTGGAAACTTCTTTATCTCTACCCTCTACCCCCAACGTAAAGTATATCATCAATCACTCATCACAATCCCAGGGCAACTCTTCCTCCCCAGGGGTCCTGTCCCTGACCTGTAATAAAAATACCTTTTTGCCCTGAAGACACCTCAAGAATTCTTTCTTGACCATTTGCTCCTGGCCCACATCACATCAGCAATTACCTAAAGGTAACACGTAAACACTAATAAAACTAGCCTCGACCTGTCGACCTAAGACAGACAACCTGCAGAATTTGTACAGAATTTATCACATCCCCCAGATCTCATTACCACTGAGGTGAATGAGCTAGACGCTTACATTGGTTTTCTATTACTGTGATACCAAGTCGCCATAAATGTAGTGCCTTAAAAGAAAACACATTTTTTTTTATCTTACAGTTCTAAGGGTGCAAAGTCCCAACAAGGATCTCACTGGACTAAAATCAAATGTCCACAGGGCCACCTTCCCTTCTGGAGGCTCTAGGAGAGGGTGGAAATAAGTCAAGGGAAACCTCACTAAAATGCAGTCCTGAGGCTTCAGCAAGGGAGCTCCTCCCCCCTCCTTACCTCCTAGGGCATCGCAGCCCCCAGGGGAAGAGACTGATCTGACCTTACAGGGACTTGACATCGCACATGGATAGGCCTCTACTAACCCGGCCAGAGTAAGAAACGCTAGCCTTGTCCCCCAGGGAGTCGCCAGCACACTTCCAACTCACAGTTCACCCCGATGGACTTTTATAACAGCCTTCCCAACTGACCCCTTTTCTCCAAAAAGAAGAGCTTACCTCCCCTTTGTTCTCCAGACTCACCTATGGTTTTGCCACAGCTTGTTTGTCCCAGATCACCTTTCCCTTTTATTCCCCACAAGTCCCATTTTTGCTGGTAAAATAACTGGAGGTTTCTATTTTTTTAGGTTAACAAGACAATGTGTCTCTTTGCCTGTTCCAGCTCCTGGAGGCCCCTCCTCCATGCTCAGCCCCAGCCCAGCAGGCAGAGTCCTCCTCACAGAACATCCTTCTGACATCCTGCTCGGCCTCTTGCAATTTTAAGACCCCCTTGTCATTGCAGGGGGCCACCTGGAGAATCCAGGAACATCTCCCCATCTTAAGGTCCTTAACATAATCACCTCTGCAGGGTCCCTTTTGCTGTGTGATGGAACATGTGCACAAGTTCCTGGTATTAGCATGGGGACCTCCTAGAGAGAACCGGGGACAATTTCCTAGGGAAGTTGGGGAGTTGGGCTATAAAGACCACATGTGTTGGAATGTCACTTAGATCATGATGGATTTGTATCTTTACTGTTTCCGTCAATGTCCTCTACTAACTACTTAAACTACAAAATTTGGTATTATACTGCCAACCACCATGATGTGGGAAACAAAGGCAGAAGAAAAATTATTAAATTTCCTTACTACCTACAGCCCACTGACATGTCCTTGAAATAGGCAGAGTGACATTCCTCTAGGGACTCAACTGCCTTAATGTTGACACTTTGCTAAGGGCAAAAGGCAATCCTAGCCTGACCCCTCCCTCCCAGCCCCCCCCCCACGCCCCCGCCCCAGGATCCTGCAGGCCAACGTGGGTCTTTTGAGTCCAGAGTCTCATCTGGACTCTGAGCCACAGTGCAAACTTGGTAAGTACTTTCTCTTCTCTTCCTTTACTCTCATTTCAGGGGCCCTTCAAAGAATGAGGTCTTATTGGAACACTTACATGCCAATTGCTCAGGCTGCAATCCTCTAGCCGGTGGCTACTCTACAGGGAAGGGATAGGCTGCCTTTTGGGTGGAAGTTTATACCCTGGCCAGAATGGTAATAAGACCGAGAAACTTGATGCCCTCTCTTTATTCCTGTCCTTATACAAATTGTCTGTCTTGGCATGGGAAAGCCACCTAAGTCACCAGGATGGCTGCCAATCTTGACTCCTGAGTAAAGTTTCCTCCTGATTGATTAATGTGATCCCTTTCACATCCCTGGTCTAGATGCTTCTGACCCCAGGACCTCCACTGGGAGCTGGCCAAAACCAGTACCCGATTGAATTAAAATCCAACTGGGGACCATTTCCTAGGGAAGTTGGGCTGTAAAGACCACATGTGTTGGAATGTCACTTAGATCATGATGGACTTCTATCTTTACTGTTTCTGTCAATGTCCTCTACTAACTACTTAAACTATAAAATTTGGTAATTTCCCCCTTGTGAAACTTTTCTTCTAGTATTTTCCATGGGTTAAAAATGGCAGGGCAGTATGCAACCTTCAGGGCATAGGATGGCATGGCATGGTATTTCAGTCCATTCACCAGGCACCCATCAGCAGCCTAGGATGTGATTGGGTAGGGGAGAGATGCCGGCATCCCTCCTATGGGGCCTTTTATGGCAGGAATGCCTTCACAGGGAGGCAGGATTGTGATCAATAGTGATTTTTTGTTTGAGGGATGCCTCCAGTCGCTTTTAACACACAGGAATGACATATCCTGCGTGGGATGCCACCTGGGAGTTGGGGGGGATTTAGTAATGTACATTCTTTACTTTTCTGGGAGCTTGTCCTCAGTATGCTTCTTCTTTGGTTCCCAAGGACTCTCCCTTGGGGTGCCTTTTAACCCACTGGAAACAATTCGGATTGCAAAACTTAGGAAAGTACTGAGCTCCTGCAACACTGCATGGCCTCAGTAGGATCTGTCAGTTAGATCTCTTCTGCAGGAAACAAGGCAGAATGTGTTTGCCCAAATGTGGCTGGCTAGTAAACCCCCTCCCAACATATTGGATAATTATCTAAATAGGCCTCCTCCAAATAAACCCAGATTGCAGGAGGAAACACAGGCCCTCCCTAGCAAAGGGGACTCTCACTCTCTCTCTCTCACTGTTCCTCCTCCTAACAGATGTGGGGGCCTCTCCCTCACTCATTTCCTGGGTTAATGGCTACAGTTGGAGTGGTTAATCTACCTCAGGATGGGGACTTTAAGGAATATTCCCAAGCAGCTGCTGAAACTCCCTTTGTTTCAAGGAAATTCCCTGTCTTCTCTGGCCCGACATGGACTGCCTATTCACCGCCCCCCCC
>NW_027720505.1:0-321 GCF_054177405.1 Leptonychotes weddellii | reverse complement strand
GAAACACTATAATTAAATTGCCACATAAACTTCGTTAGCTAAACCCCTCAATACTCTTTTGAAACAAGATGGTATTGTTATTATAACAGTTTTTATGGCTACATTCGCCCATGCTACCACACATCTGGTATTTACCCAGACAGTCTGGGATCCCGTGACCTGCTCTGGTGCCTGAGACGTGAGGCAAGTCCGGGAATGGGGACGGTGGCAGGGGCAGCCATGTTCAAACCCCCTTTCTTCCCCTTTCCTTCACTTCCGTTTCTCTCCTCTCCTCCCCTCCCCTCCCCTCCCCTCCTCCTCCCCTCCCCCCTCCTCCCCTCC
>NW_027720504.1:0-321 GCF_054177405.1 Leptonychotes weddellii | reverse complement strand
GAAACTGGCAACCCTATGAAACCAATGTTGTCATGCTGACAAGATGCCTTATAATAATAATGAAATGCAGGCTTATAAGGAAGTTATGTGAATTCCAAAAGTGTTTTTTAAAAAACAAAACAAGGGGCGCCTGGGTGGCTCAGTTGGTTAAGCGACTGCCTTCGGCTCAGGTCATGATCCTGGAGTCCCGGGATCGAGTACCGCATCGGGCTCCCTGCTCAGCGGGGAGTCTGCTTCTCCCTCTGACCCTCCTCCCTCTCATGCTCTCTGTCTTTCATTCTCTCTCTCTCAAATAAATAAATAAAATCTTTAAAAAAAAAA
>NW_027720503.1:0-321 GCF_054177405.1 Leptonychotes weddellii | reverse complement strand
AAATGTCTGTTCATGTCTTCTGCCCATTTCTTGATTGGATCATTTGTTCTTTGGGTGTTGAGTTTGATAAGTTCTTTATAGATTTTGGATACTAGCCCTTTATCTGATATGTCATTTGCAAATATCTTATTCCATTCTGTCGGTTGTCTTTTGGCTTTGTTGACTTTCTTTTGCTGTGCAAAAGGTTTTTCTCTTGATGCAGTCCCAAAAGTTCATTTTTGCCCTTGCTTCCCTTGCCTTTGGTGATGTTTCTAGGAAGAAGTTGCTGCGGCTGAGGTCAAAGAGGTTGCTGCCTGTGTTCTCCTTTAGGATTTTGATGGA
>NW_027720502.1:0-321 GCF_054177405.1 Leptonychotes weddellii | reverse complement strand
TACTCGAACAGCACTTCCAGCTTCGAATGGACACAAATGTAAAGAACCTCCTCCAGGGGCGCCTGGGTGGCTCAGTTGGTTAAGCGACTGCCTTCGGCTCAGGTCATGATCCTGGAGTCCCGGGATCGAGTGCCGCATCGGCCTCCCTGCTCGGCGGGGAGTCTGCTTCTCCCTCTGACCCTCCCCCCTCTCATGTGCTCTCTCTCTCATTCTCTCTCTCAAATAAATAAATAAATAATAAAAATAAATAAATAAAAAAAATAAATAAAACTTCCCTGGTGGGGGCGCCTGGGTGGCTCAGTTGGTTAAGCGACTGCCTTC